>NC_056744.1:1428959668-1429259668 GCF_019279795.1 Protopterus annectens | reverse complement strand
ATTCTGTAGCTCAGCTAAAAAAAAAATTTCTTTAGTTACACCAATTTGCTCATCCAATATTTCTGACAGAGTAGTCTGCAGGAATTTTTTAGTCTGCCAACTCATAACACTCCCAAAAAATATGCTCCCAGTTACCTCTTTCTTCTCAGTCACACCACCAACATTTGTACCTGAGCAAATTTTCTTTGGAGTCTATTTAGGGTATAAAAATTCCTGCGCAAACACTTACAAGCAAAGATCCCAAATCGTCTAGACTTTGTTGAATAGTTGGGAGCCATACATATATTCCCAGTTGTTTCTTTTTGCTTATCCAATCTCTCTTACCAATCCTTTCTAACATACTCTAATTGATTCCTATAGTTATCATGCACTTTCTTTTTTCTTGCTATCCATAAAAAAACAGAGCTTCCAGTTTCTCAGTTTTTGTATTTTCTGTTGTTTAGTGTCTTCCCACATATCCTTAGCTGCCGTAACAGAATCCTTTTTAATCCATACTCTTAAGTACTTAATTTTTATCATGTCCGCATAAGTATTGGCATTGCTGAACCAATTTGTGTGTGGGTACATAGTTTACAACTGTTGACTTTTGTATCCTGAAGAGTTGAAACTGTCTCAGGGTGTTCCACAACACTGAAATGTCTTTCTGGTTTTATCCGATATTAAATATCATCTGCAAGTAAAGCCATCCTTTCTTGATTACCATACCAATTATATCCTTGAATTTCTGAGTCCCTTATTTTCTTTGCCACTGGTCCTAAATACAGTGCAAATAAAGGGGGAAGAGGACTCCCCAGCCTGGTTCCTCTGCTCAAACAGAACTTATCAGAGAGGACACTCCCCAACTTTTATTTTTTGTTTCCAATTTCTCATGTGTTTTCCTAATCAACCTTATAAATTTATCATGGAATGCAAATGCTTCCGTTGCCTTACTCATAAAATCCTAGCTTACTCTTTTGAATGCTTTCTCTGCATCAAGACCCATCAACAACAGTGGTATTTAACTTAAGATGCTCATTAACAATTTTATAATTAAGTCATCCATCTTGCAGTTAACTATTGAATATCTGCAAGAATCTTTTTTAAAAGCCACAGAGAATAAATCCTTATTTGCAGGCAGAACACAGGGAGAACCATTTCCATCTACTGATCACACAGCCATAGCCATATGTCGCCAATAGGCAGTTCAGCACCATATAGCTATCTATCAGCTTCTGTTTTTTTTCTTGCTGTTAGAAACAAAGCCACACTTGAAACTGTCCTCTGATTAACCAGAAAATATTTTAGATGAGAATTCTACAAAAATCCAAATATTAATTATTTGAGGAGAGAGACAAAGGGCAGGCATAGTCCGCGCTTAAAGCATTTTATTGGAAGTCTCAAGGGTAGATGCCTTTTTGTTCCAGTGGGGGAATTTGTTCCTGTATACCATTATGCACTACTGATTCTTTTGGTGGTGGCAGAGGTTTACAGGAAAACACCCAACAATGATATTCATAAAGCCATACTGTCTGAGACAACACTGATTTACCATGGAGTCACAGATGGCCAAGTAACCACCTTGTCCTGTTCCTGAAAGGATAGACCCACTCACAGAAAGGTCCAGAACCCTGGATCCAACTCATTCTGCAGGGAATGAAGTTGACAGGTTGGGAGATGTGCCTTTTATTCCTCGTTTCCTTATTCTGCCTTACCTGTCAGATCTTTTGCAAATTCTACTGTCCTATTACTGTATCAAAGTATATATCATTGCCATATCTGCTTATATTTTGTAGGAAGTACTAGTGGAGAACAGAGTTATGGACAGTTTTTAAGGGAAGTCAACCTTATTCGGTCTCCCAGGAGGATGGTTGCCTTAGAACCTGTTTCATTCTTAAGCAGTTCACCCTAGAACCATTTATGCTGGCAGCTTCAGTTCCTTTCAGCTATCTATCATGAAAAATTGTTTATCTGAGAGCTTGCATGTCAACCAGAAGGATTATAAGAAGGCATTTATGGTATTTCACACAGACAGGGTCACCTTCAGAAGAAATCCTATATTGAGTTGCAAAGATAGTCTTAGGACAGTGTCACAACCAGGTTGTTCAGCCATCGGTATTTTCCCAAGCAGTCTGCAGGTGGCTTAGATGTTACATGCACAGGGCCAAGTCCATAAGATTCATGGACTAATTACTTGTGGCCTTTGTGCAGGGTAATGATTGTAACAGAAGATGGCACAGGCCAATGGTTTGAGTATCTAAGTAAACCTTCCCCAAGTGTCTGATTGCTTAGGAAGAAATGTAGGTCTCTTCAGCAAATATTGCAGTGCACTCCACTGGAGCATCCTCCTCTTCAGTATCCTTCTTTAGGGATATTTTAGACCAGAATATTTGTGAGGTGGCCACCCAGTCATCATTCTGTACCTTTTTGAAACATTACAATTTGAATGTGCGGTCCAAAGGTAATGCAGGATTTGGAATGATTGTACTACAAGGCTGTAATGAAATGAGTACCATGAGGCAATTAGACTTCACAGTCCTTCTCCCTTTTCCTGATGCAGCTGAGAGAGTCTTTCCCATATGTCAGGAATTTTACTACACCAGTGATTAACCTTACAGTATCAGGTTAGTATCTTATGCATTTTTATTATATACCTTTGTTCTTGCAACTTCCTTTAAGCTTTGAATTTCTTTGGTTTAAATGTTCCCTATCACAGATGATGATGGAAAGCAATAAATGATATGTTACTTCCACGGTGGTGCAGCGGTAGCATTGTTGCCTCACAGCAAGAGGTTCTCCCGATCGATTCTCGGCTGGAGTGTGGGGAGTGCCTTCTGTGTGGAGTCTGCATGTCCTCCCCGCGGTTGGGTGGGCATTCAAAAGACATGCGTAAATGGGCTTGCCTTCAATGAAGGTTGAATGTCGAGCTGGCACCTCGGCATTCGTGAAAATCTACTGCCAATCATTAGCAGACCAGAGTTCCGCTGTGGCGACCCCTAACCGGGAAAAGCCAAAAGACAACAAGTGATAACCTTACAGTGTTACTTCTTTGTATGTGACAACTCACCATAACAGTAGGCATTTGAATAGTATCACTTCACTGTTGCAGTACTAACTCCATCTAAGTTTTCTACATTTTTTTTGTTTTCAGGTTGTTGTTCCTTTTGCTCTTGAAAGAGTGGTTGGACCAGTAATAGTAATGTGAGGATTGCTCCACCCATTCTGCTTGAAACCGTATCACTTCATAGGCAGGTTACTGCAAAGGAGGCTCTACTTTTTAGTGGTTGGCTCCTTCTGTACATAACTACTGACATCTCCCAGTTTTTGTCATGTAAATGTGAACAGAAGATGGCACAGGCAAATGTTTTCATTTACCCGAGAGACATGATTGTGTCCTGTATTGGGAGGGAACACAACCCGTGACCTTACATCTGCAGAGCCTGTTCGAATCTGGACAGTTGGGCAAATGGCAGCCTGTGGCAGATCCCTTAAGTTAGCACTTCTTCAGTAGTGATCTTTTTCATATATCTACTGTTGTTATGAATTCTCTAGCAGCTTATATATATATATATATATATATATATATATATATATATATATATATGTATATGTATATGTATATATATATGGGTCTACTTTGTTTCAGCCTCATCTAGTTTAGTTTTATATTATATTTCAATGAAAGCTTCAGAACAATACATTTTAAACCACATACATGCATACTTACAACACCAATGATTAACTGTTTCCAGAAGACAATATATACCCAACTAAGTGGGGGGCTATGCCTCCCACACCCTCCAATGTGGGGGCTGCGCCCTCCCACACCCCTCCTAACTATATATACTAACTCCAGGATCGCACTACAGTGGGGAACAGGGCATATACCTTTTACTTGCCTTACAGTACTCTACTCAATGCCAGTACTTCACTTCAGTGAAATGAGTTTTCAGCAATTTGAGCTTTCAGCAATTTGGTCAGGGTGAATTGAAATTCAGTGAAACGAGCTTTCAGTGAAACAAAGTAGACCCATATATATATATATATATATATATATATATATATATATATATATATATATCTCAATCATGTAAGTATATATAGTACCTTTTCAGTAATGATCCATATCATAGATGTACTATTTTGATGAATTCTCACTCAGCTGAATTTTATATAAAACTCTGCTCCAAGAAAATTTATAACAGTATATATATATAACTTGGATCACAGTACTCCTAACTTAAGGGATCAGCCACAGTGTTTCTCATTCATTCAGGCTTCTTCTTTCTTAATTCACTTTATTAAAGTTTTTGTTTAACAAAAATACAAAACTAATCCACCACCAGTAAAGTCTTCACCATCCAACAAAACACATTGTTCAGCTGATTCTATTAACTGACCCACCATAACACATTTCTTCCATCTTTGTCTGCTGTAGTACACCGTATCCAATATTGAGAAAATAGAGATCCTGCTGTGGATTGGTAGAAGGATATGTGTTGTATACAATAATCTTCATTTGTCCAGTAGTGAATGTTCCATAGATTTTTGTTTTTGTTATATTGATTAATGCATATGACTGAACATTAGTATTTTTTTTATTAAGCAGTGTCCATTGTTTTTCTAAATGTGGATAATGCCGTATTACTTAGTGTACAAAACTGGTTGTTAAAAATGTAGTTGAGTAAATAAATTAGGGTCCAACTTGGAAGAGACAATCTTACCTGAAGGCAAGTCAAGTAGGTGGGTTTATAATCCAAAAATGATCTGGTGAGGAACACCCTGGTAATTAGTTTGTCTCACTAGCATATTAACTGATTTCATTGTAGTTTGTCCACAATTTGGTATTTTATTAATTGAGTTAATTCTTTATTAAGTTTTGTATTATTCGTGCTTTTTAATTAAGATTCTTGTTTCTTTCTTTTAAGGCAGATACCATGTTAAAGATGGGCTTTCAGCAGCAGGTGTTAGATATAGTTGAAAAAACACCTGAAGATGCTCAAAAGATGCTAGTATCAGCCACAATTCCCACTGGCATTGAGCAGTTGGCTAAACAGCTTTTACATGATCCTGTGCGGATTTCAGTGGGAGAGAGGAATGTGCCCTGTTCTGATGTCCGTCAAATAATTCTTTGGGTTGAAGAACCTTCAAAAAAGAAGAAATTATTTGAAATTTTAAATGTAAGTACTTGTTTGATTTGTCAGCTTACTAATTCATTGTACAACTGTGCTGTTGTAAATAGACTGGATTTCTTTTTTGTTATCCCATTTCCTTTTTTTGCAAGAAAGCAATCTTTATGTTCACTCTTGTAAATGTATCCCAGTTTAAAACTTTAAAGTTGTTTCATGAGACAGTTTTTTTTTACTGCGCGCACTACAGTTTGCATCACTGAGTAAAGCTCATTGCAAGAAAACTAAAAAATGGTGCATCTTTTACAACAGATTTAGATGAACATTTTACAAGATGTTATGTAGTCTGATGCATAGTGTTTTTCTTTTGCAAGGTAGTGTTATTACTGGCTGGACTTGAATAACACCAGGGTACTTTTGTATGTAAAGCAAGCTAGATTTCGATCATTATTAATGGATTACCATTTTTCTACTAATTTTTTTAAAAATTTAGAAGTTAAAATAGGCAGAATTTGGAAAGATCTTTGCTTATTTTTATTGTTTATAAAATGTTTACATTTTCACAGGAATATTTCCAAAAATGTAAACCATGTAGACTGTTACCCCGGCTAATAACTGTTTTTATATCGTTGCATGCGTAAGTGTCATTGGTATGGATCTTGCATTTTCTTCCTTTAACAGCACAGTATGTTTTAAGAAAATCAATTTCTGCCAAAATGCCTGATCTGCATAACTGCTTGTGTACTGCATGTTATTACACCCCCTTCCAACTCTGCTTAATTCAGTTATTACAACTTCTGCATAATGTATTGTACTATCCCACCCCATCCCCATTTTGGACGACACAGATTAACATTTGTCAGAAAATCTAGTTGTTGTATGTTACTTTGTTTAAAATACTGTGGGTTGCTTCTCCTGATAATAAATATTATGTTCTGGTATGTTGGTTCCCTGTTACAAAATGCATCCTACCAGTGTTGTGCAAGCCAGCATTTGGCATATACGTTAGGATACAACAGTTTTTAACAATTTGACCATTTGCTGTATTACACACTATGCTTTTAATATCTGTGTATGGTATATTTTATTCCCCATTTGCAAAGTTTCTTTGAGCTGTTTCAACACATAACTATTTTCTAAGGCAACTAAACATCACAGTGGTGCAATATAACTAACACGAAAGAAATATAATCTCCCAAAATTGTGCAGGTGGAATAAAGCCGCTTTATTTCTTTCCTCTTATTACCAAACTATCCCAGGTGTGAATAAATTCCGGCAAAACACATCTGTATATTTCCCTGATCCACTGTCATGTTAAATAGTAGCCCACCAAATTGTAAAGGTTACTAAAACTTAAACCTAAAGCGAATTGAAAACTTGGGAGGTCACTTCAATGTTCTTGAATATTTTCAGTTTTTCAGTGAGAAAATCTGTGTCATATGTCATAGCCTATTTAAAAAACCAGAAGCAGTGTAAATATACAAAACGATTAACCAAACCAAAGGATAACTGCTATGGAGACTCGTAACTGCTGATGTCCTTCTTTTCCTATGTTGCAGTATTCTAGTTGTGGGATTTCCTGCTCTCATGTGACTCTTATGTTGGCTCCTGTACAAAAGCTTTAGGTTGGCTGTTGCAGTGTGCGTGGGATGTCAGACATAAGGCCATAAGCCAGGGGCCTTAAATGTGATGTCTGCACGTGCAGTCCTCAGAACCTTTCAGCCACAGACGACCTTCGCATCGTACGATCGTTTCTTCACAGACGTCGCATCTTCAAGATAAGTAACCCATTGGGTTTCTGTTTCTCTTATTTTGCCGATTGTTATTGCTTAGGCTTGGTTGTTGTAGCCTTTAGCTGATGTCAGGTAAAAATGGTAAGTGCCAGTGCGGGGGCCAGATACCCCATAAAGACGCCCATGATAGGTGTGTTTTTTTTGCCTAGGCTGGGAACACGATCACTTTTCCAACGCAATTTGTCAATCATTTGTGCCGAAGACCCTTTGCAGCTGCCTGGCCGCTTTAACCCTCTACCTTCAAAACCAGCGCCTTAAGCGGTTAGCCCTTAGAATGGCTCCCGCATTGGAGGCTGCACCCGAACCTCCGTGCAAGAAGGCCAAGATTCCTAGGACTTCCTCTCCTGCCACTCTGCTTCCCGATACCCCACCAACTGACTATCTAGGAGTTGAGGTGCACTCAGCGGATCCGTCGACTACGACGACATCCCTCGAGGAAGCCGTTGCACAGCCGATGACCGGCACATCCTCGGATCTTAATCAGACAATGACTATCGTTGATGTCAGGGGGAACCAGTTTCGGTGGTACCTCCGACCGGGATCCAGACTTCGGATGTGTTCATCTCAAAACCCGACGCCAGGCTGCTTCCTACTTCAACCCCGGCCAAAAAGAAGCAGAAATCTAAGAATACCTCCTCCTCCACAGAAGCCATACCAGACTGGCAGGCCTTCACCTCCTCTCTCATGCAGACCTTTATGGCCCTCAGGCCTTCAGCCTCCGCCCCCACTACTCTGCCTCTCTTGAGCCCTAGGCCTGCTTCTGCCTCTCCCCTCCCACCCATGACCTCTCAAGTTAGGGAGGAAGACCATGATTCTTCCTTTTTCTACCTCTGAGGATTCCATTTCATATACATCCCAGATTGCTTCCCCCCAGGAATACTACTCTCCTGATGAGGAATCTGTGGCAGGGGATTCTCCTCCTGAGGATATTACTTTTGGTGAGACCATCACCAAGATGAAAGACTACTTTAAATGGGATACGCCCCAAATGACTGACACCCAAAAGAGGTACTTTGAGCTTCTGCAAGTAGAGTCACCCTCTCCTTCGGCTGTTCCTCTGGTTCTACCTGCTTACTTGGATGCCTTCAACTCAGCTTCTAAGGCCCCAGACTCCGGGCCCTAAGCATCCTGACTGCTTCTGTAAAGTACCAGAGGACCAGAAATTCCTAGTTAAACCACTCTTGGCGGACTTGGTTGTGATTGCCACCACTTCAGATAAACAATCTAGACTGCTGCCTTCTGCCTCCCTCTCACCCACAAATAAAGATAGCAAATATATGGATAGGATGGGAAAGAAGGTATACACATCTTCCACTTTGGCTTTCAGATCCATAAATTATCGGACCCACATGACTAAGTATACTCTAGACTTAGTGTCTCAAGCCTCCTCCATGCTGGCTTCTTTGCCTGACATTCCCATTTAGACTGACATTACCTCCAAACTGTCCTTGGCCCAACAGGTAGACAGGCATTCCATCAGATGCAGCATCTGCTTCTGTCCTCAGGAGGTATTCATGGCTAAGACTCCAGAACCTACCAGAGGACTTCAAGTCCAAGATCTTGGACGCCCCACTGGACCACAATGTCCTTTTTGGTAAACAATCTGCAGACCTTTTCAAGAATCTGCAGGAAAACAGTAAAGAACTACATGACATCAAGCATCTTCTGGTGTCCCCCATTCCCAAGTATTATAGGAACTACCCTGCTAAAGCCACCTTTGTGAGGTGTAACCCTCAGACGACTGCTTCCTCTTCCAGATCTAGAAGAGAGGCTAGAAGATGCACCACATCCAGACCTTCTGCTCCACCCCTCAACCCAGACAGTTCTTTCAGGCAGAGGATCCCCCAGTAATGTGTGACTGCCTTGCCCACCTACCTCTCTCTGCAGGCCTTTTCCACTGTCTTCCCCTATGGCAATCCATCACCACAGAACAATGGGTCTTATCCATTATCCAAAAAGGGTACTTCCTATCCTGGAAAGAACCCCCCCCCCATGAAAGGCATTCCATTCCTCCCCAAAAACCAGGCTCATCTCCTGCCATAAGTTTTGGCAGACCTTCTAAAGCTAGGCACCATAGAACCTGTCCCCTCAGGACAAGAAGGAAAGTGTTTCTACTCCGGTCTTTTCCTGGTCCCCAAAAAAGAAGGGCCCTGGAGACCCATCTTAGACCTTTCCTTTCTAAATCTTCACCTTCAGGTACCCTCCTTCAGAATGCTTTCTCTCCTCACTCTGCTGCCTCTAATTCCAGCCAAGGCCTTCATGGTCACACTGGACCTAAAGGAGGCCTACCTACACATTCCCATCAGGACTTCCCACAGACAATTCCTGCATTTCTCTGGACCTTCTTCTCATTTCCAGTTTACTGCCTTGCCCTTTGGTTTATCCACCCCCCCCCCCCCCGAGTCTTTACAAAGTGCCTAGGCCCAGCAATTGCCTTCTGCAAAACTCAAGGAATCCAGATTTATCCTTATCTGGACAACATCCTGATACTGGCCAGAGATTCAAGGCATCTACATTTCACCATGTCCCTTCTGCAGAATCTAGGATTTACCATCAACCTCCCAAAGTCCTCCCTGATAGGCCAGGACAAGATTTTCTTAGGCTGCAGAATCAGAACGGACAAAATGACGGCCTTTCTCCCACAGGACAAGGTTCTTTCCCTGACTTCCCACTTCCAGGAAGCCCTACTCTCCCAGAAGGTGACGGCAAGGCAATTTCTTCGTCTCTTGGGTTTAATGGCAGCTACCATCCCCATGCTACCACTGGCCAGAATGCACATGTGCAAGCTATAGTGGTACCTCAAAAGCATTTGGTCCCAACACCTACATCACTTAGAAAAAGTCATTCCCCTCCTTCCTTATCTAAAGACAGAAATCAGCTGGTGGATTCAGCAAGTCCAACTAAACCCACTCCAACCCCCCCCCCCCAACCCAAACAATGCATACAGATGCCTCCGATTCAGGTTGGGAGGCGACATGGGCTTCCTACAGGGTTCAAGAAAAATGACATCCCTCTCTACAGGGCAAGCACATCAGTGTCAGGGAAATGACAGCAGTCTTCCTAGCTCTAAAAACATTTATCCCCCTTCTGGTTCCAGGGGTGCTCCGGATAGTGACCGACAGCACCACTGTTATGTGGTACCTCAACAAACAAGGAGGAACAAAGGCTCATCAGCTGTGCAGACTTACCCTGCTGATATGGGACCTAGCCTCTCGCCACAACTTAGTCCTGCAGGTGGCCTACATCCCCTCACAGGACAGCTACCAAGCAGATCTTCTGAGTAGGACTTCCTCACCACAGCACAAATGAATGATGAACATGGGGGTCTTCCTAGACATAGTCCACCGGTGGGGTGCTCCACAAATAGACCTGTTTGCCTCCTTCCAGAACAGGCAACTGCAGACCTTCTGCTCAAAGACCTACTCCCCTCTAGCATGGAGATTGGACGCTTTCAGCATCTCTTGGGAGGGGAAGTTCCTTTATGCTTTCCCCCCATTCCCACTGATTCAGAATGTCGTCCTGAAAATCCAGAAGGATAAATCAAAAATCTTGTTAGTGACTCCCTGCTGGCCAAGGCAGCACTGGTTCCCCCTACTTCACAATCTAGCCAAGGGCAATCACTTCAAGTTACCCTACAAGCTGGACCTATTGACACAAGACAAAGGAACTCTCCTACACCCACACTTACAGATGTTATCCCTGACTTTGTGGGTGATAAGCTTTTGATCCCCTTCAGACTCCACTACTCAAAGGACATGCTATCAGTCCTAAGGGAGGCAAGGAAACCTACCACCAGAAAATCTTACCTGGCTAAGTGGAAAAGATTTACAAAGTGGTGTCTGGACAAGGGAAGGGATCCCTTGCTCTGCTGAGGTCCCCCTGGTTCTCTCTCATGTGTGTCAATTGATCAAAAGTGGACTCTCTTACTCTTTTGTAAAAGTACACCTCTCTGTTATATCAACCTACCTGCCCCTTGATCCCCCCTTGCTAGGCAGGCTGGACATAAAGCTCTTCCTTAAAGGGGTCTTACACATGAGACCACCAAAGAAACCTATCCCTCCACCCTGGGACCTTAATTATGTCTTAGAGAAACTAACCCAGCACCCTTTCGAACCGGCTGGGTCCTGTTCCCTACAGATGTGTACATGGAAGACTGTCCTTCTGGTGGCTATCACTTTAGCCAGAAGGGTGTCAGAGTTGCAGGCCTTAATGGCCTGTCCCCCCAACACCATCTTCCACAAAGACAGAGTAACCCTGCGAACCAATCCCTCCTTTATGCCCATGATGATCAATGACTTATCTCTAAACCAGTCTATCCATCTACTCACTTTCTTTCCCTCCCCCACTAATGAAGGGGAGAGGATTCTGCACTCCTTGGATGTGCACAGGCAACTAAAGATGTTCTTCGTCTTTCACTGTTGCAGTCATCACACTTGGGTTATCTGCCTGCAGGTAGCCTTCAGTCGGCCCGAATACCAGAGACTTAGTATTTCTACGTCAGTTGCTGTCGCTCCAGGACTGACGTCAGGTCGTCAGGGGTATAAAACAGGCAGCCGATGCCATTACATCAGTCTTTCTTGCCAAGGAGCCCGAAGCAGAAGCAGTTCGCATGAGTGCCAGTCTGCTGCTACCTGAGTTTTCATTTATGAATTGAATCATCCTGGATCCTTTTTTCTTGCACTAACCGATGTCAGAAAAAGTTAACAATTGTCTTGCCTGTGGAAAGCAAATACCACACCGAGATTTTCATTCTTACTGCGTCACCTCTTTAGGCCCAGGCCATGATGCACCTCTCTGTCGGTTTTGTGCCTTGTTCAACGCCTGAACTATTCGTCGTCGGGCCCTTTTTGTCACTAAATACTTTTGATTTTCTGCGTGTTTCACTGTTGCAGTCCTAACGATCGTGGTTATCCGGCTTCCAGTAGCCCTCAGTCGGCCTGAATACCAGAGTCCTCGGTATATGATGTCATCTGCCGTCGGCTGTAAACCTGACATCCGAACGTCATGTATAAAGGGAGGCAGCCGACGCCATTTCCTCTGTCTTTCTTGCCGCAGAGCCCAAAGCAGATGCAATTCTCACTAGTGCTGGTCGGCCATTTACCTTCTTTTTGCATTCCGACTACTAAGTTGAAGACGCCCTCAGATAAGTACCCTGTTGGGGACCCTCTTTTCTTGCTTTAACGAATGTCAGATAAAGTTAATAACGGTCTTGCCTGTGGAAAACAGATTCCGTACCATGATTTTCATTCCTATTGTATAACTTGTTTGGGCCTTGAGCACAACGTTCCAAATTGTGATCTATGTGCTTCCTTCAACCTGCGTACCATGCCGTAGAGCTAAAATTTAGTATAAGCATTTTGGAGTCTGGCCTAAGTTCGTCGGTATGGCATCTTTTGGTCTCCTGACTTTAGATGCACCTAGGAAATGTAAGGACGAAGACTGCGACAGGCCTAGGGTTAAATCTGCTGACGATGCACCGATGAAATTGGTCGTCAGCCCAGCGGTAGTCAGTGAGGTGCTTTCGCAACCCCTGCACTCTGCAGATTTTCAGCCGCAGGCCTCTGCCGAGACCTTTTCGGAGTTCTCCATGCTGCAGGCTATTTCTTCTTCCGACCCTCCGCTTGTCACCGTCTCAGATGGGTTCAGAGCCGCTATGCAGACACCAGCATCTGATGCATCTTCTCTTCGACATGAGACCAGAGCCAGACCGACTACCTTAACTCATACTTCCACAGTTGCTAGGCCTCCCGAGTCCCTCTGCTTTATCAGCAAACCTTCCAGCCGCAAATCTTCTCATAAGCAGGTGTCGGCCTCCCCTCCTTTGCCTCAGTCTCAGTTGGTAAAGATGGCTAGTGATCTTCTTTCCCTTATTAGGGGCTCTCACCCTCCCCCTTCCAAGAGGGCTAGGGAATTGTCTCCTGATATTTTGTCTGACTCAGACTCTGAGGTTTCCAGTACCTGTGCTTTTTGAGAAGGAAACTCTCAACTTTTTTCTGGCTTTGAGGATTCTGATGCTGAAGACTGTATCCTTTCTGCCTCCACTCCAGAAGAGTTTTCTTTTGGGAATACTTTGAATACTCTTAGGGAGCATTTTAAATGGGAAAGTCAAGATTTTCCTCAGTCTAAGAAACGAATCGGGGAATTTTTGGATTTGCCACAGCATAAGTCTCTGGCTGTACCTCCAGTCTTGGAAGTTGTAGATGATGTTTTCATGGAAAATTCTTTAACTCCTAATTCTGTTCCTCCTGCCCCCAGAAAACCTGATAGGTATTATAGGGTTCCTGATTCTCACCAATCCCTTTTCAAAAATCCAACTGCTGATCCAGAGATTAGTACTCAAGGCCCCAAGGGTGTTAAAGCTAGTATTGCTAAAAACCCTGTCCCTTCGGATAAGGAATCTAGGGCCTTGGACAGGTGGGGTAAAAAGGTCTACACCTCTGCAACTCTTGCCATTAGATCTGTGAATTGTCTTTTTCACATGCTTAAGTATCAGCAACATACTTTGGAGGTTATTAAGGCTAAACTTGGGGATGTTCCTGCTCTGTCAGAGAACAAAGACTTACATGATTTACTCAATTCTGCCACTCTTGTCACTAAGCATTCCTTGCATTGTGGTTTTGACACTTTGGAGGCTTCCTGCAGAGCAGCAGCCACTGGTTCTGTTATTAGAAGGCATGCTTGGCTTAAGGAGCAGCCTCTTTCTGAACCTGTTAAATCTAAATTGCTGGATGTGCCTTTGCACAGACACCCTTTTTTGGCAGCAAGGCTGAAAAGGTACTGAAGAAGTTGGTGGGTAAGACGAAATCTATGCAAGCTGTTAAGGATTTCCTTCAGGTTCAGCATCCTCGTTTTAGTAGGTATTACCCTTCCAAGAATTGGTTATTTCCTGATCCAAGCAAGCCAGGTCATTCTAGGCTTGGGGGTTTCAGATCTTCCAGAGGGCAGGCTTCTGCACCTCAAAAGGCTAAACAATGGCATCCTTCTTCTTCCAAATCGGGGAGTTCTAAGCCAGCTTTCAAAAGCAAGCGTTCTCAATGACTCCGGCCTTCTTGTGCCTACCTCTGCGGACCTAAGGTTTCCTTTGGGGGGAAGGTTAGCCAGGTTCACTGAGGTATGGTTTTCTATCACAGACGACAAATGGGTACTCAGTATAGTAAACCAAGGTTACAAGTTTTATTTTCACGCCTTCCCTGTTTTACAAGGGTACCCAGACATACCCAAAATTCACAGGGCAGAGGTAGAACATCAAATTCCTTATCTACTGACTCTGGGAGCTATAGAGCCAGTTCCTGCAATTCAGGCAAGCATAGGTTTTTATTCAAGGCTTTTTCTGGTGCCTAAAAAAGGGGTAACCAGGTGCCCTATTCTGGATTTGTCTATTCTAAACACTTTTCTGGTGATTCCCAAATTCAAGATGCTCACTCTTCAACAGTTACTGCCAATGCTAGGCAAGGATTCATGGCTGGTAACCTTGGATCTCAAAGAGGCTTATCTGCACATCCCAATAAGGGAAAGTTGCAGGCAGTTCCTTCGTTTCAGGACTGGAAAGCAACACTTCCAATTCTCTGCATTGCCTTTTCGCTTATCTACTGCTCCCAGAGTTTTCACGAAGTGCCTGCACCAGTCATTGCTTTTTGCAGACAGAGAAACATTCAAATTTATCCGTACCTGGACTGTCTCATTCAAGCAAATTCCCCAGAACAACTGAAAAAGGATTTGGACTTCGTGAAAAACATTCTCACCTCTTTGGGTTACACTCAAAATGAAAAGAAGTCAAAATTGGTTCCTGCAAGGGAGATTGTTTTCCTGGGAACGAGTCTGAATACAGCCACCCAGATGGTAATCCTCCCTCAAAAGAAACAAAAAGATCTTTCGACTTAACTTCAAGAACCTGGCAAGCATGACCCAGCTCTCTGCAAGGCAATTCCTGCAGGCTCTGGGGTTCATGGCTTCATGTATTCTGATGATCCCATGTGCAAGGTTGCATATGAGAAAATTTCAATGGTACCTCAAAAACCTTTGGTGACAGCACACACAGGAGTTAGACTTGATTCTTCCTCTGATTCCCTGTCTACACCTGGAGTTTCTCTGGTGGGCGACAGCCTGTTCTCAAAACAAGGGGCTGCCTTTTTGCCCTCCTTCTGCCAGCCAGACTCTCACCACCGACGCCTCTGATTATGCTTGGGGAGCACATCTGGAGGGAAGGTGCATACAGGGGACTTGGAACACTCAACTGCTTCATCTACATATAAACTTAAAGGAATTATTGGTAGTGCAGCAAGCATTGCTGGCTTTCAAGGACCTACTCTACCAGACAATGCCACAGTCATGTGGTACATCAACAAGCAGGGGAGAACTCACTCATACCCCCTGTGCAGACAAAGCATGAGACAATGGTCCATAGCAGCTTCCATAGGCATACATCTAAGGGGGGGCTAAACTCCTTGGCAGACCAGTAGAGCAGACAAATTCTGGAGCCTCACAAGTGGCAACTCAACACGATCATTTTCCATTGTGTCATTCAGCATTGGGGCACTCCACAAATGGATCTTTTCTCCTTTCCAGCCAACCATCTCCTTCCAACCTTCTGCACCAGGGAGTATCACAACAAAGCTTGGAGGGTGGACGCCTTGTCCTTCCAGTGGACACAACATTCGATTTATGCATTCCCTCCTCTACCTCTTCTTCTCAGAGTGTTGCTAAATATAAGGGACGAAAAACCAAAGGCTATTCTCATAGCACCAGACTGGTTCAGGCAGCATTGGTATCCCCGTCTTTGCAGCCTTTCCCAGGCTCAACCTTGGCATCTTCCCTGATACCAGATCTTTTGGCTCAGGAGGGGGGAAAGTTTCTTCATCCTCATTTACAAACTCTGCATTTAACAGCCTGGCTAATAATTTAAACCTTTCTCAACAGGTGGTTGAGGTTCTTCATGAGGCCAGGAGACCTAGCACCAGGAAGTCTTATGCGGATAAATGGAAAAGATTTTGCTCTTGGATGCAGGCTAAAGGGGAAGACTCTTCTCCCTCTCTTTCGTTCATTCATGATTATCTAGCAGGCTTACTTATTGGTGGCCTTTCTTTTTCTTTAATCAAGATTCATGCTTCTGCAATTGTTCTTTTGAACAACCCATTTTTTTCCTCACTCCTTGATGAAGAAGTTCCTCAGGGGAGCTTGCAATCTTAGACCTTCCAGAAGAGCTCTTACTCCAGGTTGGGATCTTAATTTTGTCCTGGAGAAACTTACTCTGCCTCCTTTTGAACCGGCTGCCTCTGCAGATTTAAAGTTTCTTTCCTGGAAGACTGCTTTTCTCTTGGCTATTATGTCAGCCAGAAGGGTTTCTGAGCTGCAAGCCTTAAATGGCAGTGGAACCTTTCATTATTTTTCATTCAGATCGGGTTTCTCTGAGAACTAATTCCTCCTTTATGCCCAAGGTGGTTTCTAGTTTGACTCTTAACCAGTCTATTCACCTGTCTACCTTCTTCAGTAATCCCTAGAATAAAGGGGAAAGGATTCTGCACTCTTAGACGGTTGAGATTTTATTTAGACAGGACTAAACCCTTTCGGACGTCTGATCAGTTGCTGCTTAGTTTTGCTCCTGGGTCTCTAGGTAAAGCTATTTCTAAGCAAACCATTTCCAAACAGATTGCTCATTGTATTCATTTTTGTTATTTACAGTATGGAAAGGTTCCTCCTCAGACTTTTAGGACCCATTCGACTAGAGCAGCCTCTACCTCTGCAGCTTTTTTGAGAGATGTGCCTACTAAAGACATTCTAGAAGTAGCTACTTGGTCTTCTCTCCATACTTTCACAAAGCATTACAATCTACCTTTGTTTTCTAAATCCAGAGCTGGTTTTGCTACTGCTGTTTTGCAGGGCCTCCTTACCAACCCTTAATCTGTGGTTATTCCTCCTCCCTTTGTTTTTTCCTGGGCTTTGGGAATCAACCCAATTGTTAGGGGTTTACTATCAAAATTTCGAACCGCACTCCATCGACTGTACTATCGTCGAACACGGAAGTTCGAAAACGGGAATGTCGAAGTCAAAAAAACAATCAAGGAATGGGTTTTAACATGGGTTGAGGTAGGGGAAATGTTTGTAGTTCGGAATAATACTGAACACCTACCTCGACCCATGTTAAAACCCATTCCTAGAGTGTTTTTTTGACTTCGACATTCCCGTTTTCGAACTTCCGTGTTCGACAATAGTACAGTCGACGGAGTGCGGTTCGAACTTTTGATAGTAAACCTTGTTAGGACTGCAACAGTGAAACACGAAGAACATAGTACAGTTGTGTAAACTTACCATAAATGTAGATGTTCCAGTGTATTTACTGTTGCAGTCTTGGTTTCCCACCCTCCATTGCCCCTTTTTTCCTGAGGCACAGACTAGATCTAAAATTTTTTGGATGGTATGTTTCCGGGATGTGTCCTTCCTGGTCTAGCTTTCTTTTGGGGGCTCCTGACAGTTAAGGCAAGAAAAACTGAGGAAATGGCGTTGGCTGCTTCCCTTTATACCTGACGTTCTGACGTCAGGTTTACAGCCGACGGTAGCCGACATCATATACCGAGGACTCTGGTATTCGGGGCCGACTGAGGGCTACCGGGAGCCAGATAACCCCGATTGTTAGGACTACAACATTGAATACACTCGAACATTTACATTTATGGTAAGTGTACACAACTGTACTTTCTCAATCTTCATATCCTGAAATGGCTTCAGTAAGCCATCCGACTACCAGTATTCCGAAAAAACATAAGGATGAAGACAGAGACAGACCGCACAGGTCCAAAGCTGCCGATGATGCTTCCGTTAAGCTAGTCACCAGTTCGCCGGTACTCATTGAGGTGCTTTCGCAGCCGCTGATGCCTGCTTCAGTAGATTTGCAGGCCTCTACTGAGACCCGTTCTGAGTCTGGTATGCCACGAGACTCTTCTTCGACCATGGAACCTGCGGATGTCTCTACCTTGGATGGGTCCGGAGCCACTGAGCAGGCACTGACTTCTGAGGAAATTCTTCGTACTACCGATGTTCGACACAAACCGACGACTTCAGTTCTGTCTAAAACTACCGAGTTTGTAAGGCCAAGAGTAAGCGCTATGTTTCTTACTTCTGAATTATTCCTACCTAGGCTATACTATGCTATGGTGATCCAGGAAAATGACATGCCTGATAGTTTTGTAAGCATCTGTTACAGTGTTGCAAATGTAAATAGGAAAATATGTGTGTGAGATGCACACATCAGCTGCAGTTGTGATATACTTCTGTGCACATAAGTAAAATTATGTCAGGTTTTAGACATATACTGAATACTTCATTAACCTGGTAATAGAAATCATCTAAATTCAGAAGCCACAAAGGGAGTTATTACCTTGTACTTATAACTCCTGCTTATTTGAATATAATGTGCACATTGCTTTATTAGATAACATAGTAAACCCTGTACTGTGCAGTTTTGTTAATTTCCTCTGCTCACACTGCCTAGACATATTCAATTGAATTGATTAAGTAGTAACCAAATAAATAGTGAATGCAGTAGATAGTAAATTACTGATTACTCTCCTCACCCTTTAGTGCTTTCTAATCTTTGGTAAGTGGGGTTCAACTTTCAGTAAAGTGGCAAAGATGCTGGTAATTAGCTAAAATTCTTATACCAACATGCAAATAGTTGTTTAACTGCACTACTAAATTGTGTGGACATGTGTACTTATTTTCTATGATGAACAGTTGATTTATTCCCAGCAAAACTTTAAGCCATGGTTCTATAAATCATAAAATTTGCATCTCAGACAGTCTTGCTAGTGCCTGTTGATTTATTGTGGGAGATGTTCTTTGTGTTTCACTGTTGCAGTCATTACATTTGGGTAATCTGCTGGCCGGTTGCCCTCAATCGGTCTGAATTCCAAAGCCTTGGGTCCTGCGTCGGTTGCTGTCTTCTCTTCCATGATGTCAGGTAGTCAGGGGTATAAAACATGCAGCCGATGCCATTTTCTTTAGTCTTTCTTGCTGCGCGGTGCCCAAAGCAGAAACATTTCGCAAGTGCTGGTTGGCCGGTTACTGAATATTTGAGTTTGAGTTTCAGAACCGAAGTCTTCACTAAAGCTAAGTACCCCGTGGGGAAACTTTTTTCTTGCTTTTTAACAATGTCAGAAAAAGTTAATAATTGTATTACTTGTGGGAAGCAAATACCTCATAAGGATTTCCATTTATACTGTATTCCTTGCCTAGGCCCTGATCACAACGTGCCTGGCTGTTGGTTTTGTGCTATATTTAACCAGTGCACTATTAAACGTCAGTATATTTTTGAATCAAAGTATTTTGGAAACAGATTTAACTATCCAGAAATGTCGTCAGATAGCAATCTGACTATGGGAGTACATAAAAAACGCAAATAAAAGGACAGAGAAAGGCAGTCGAGATCCAAAACCGACGACGAAGCTTCTCCTAAGCCAGTCGCCGGGACTCAGTGAGGCGCCTTCACAGCCCCTGATACCCGCTACCTTGGAGTCGCAGGCCTCTACTGACACCCATGTGGAGTCCGGCATGCCACAAGATACTCAAGGTATTAGACCGACTGATGTATCTCCCTCGGATGGGTCCGGAGCCGCTGAGCAGGCACTGGCTTCTGAGGGTGTATTCAGACCTCAAGCAACTTCTAAACCTAAAAAACTGACGCATGAGCCACGTGCACAGGCCTCTATGCCTAAAAAACAGATGATCAAAATGACTGAAGACCTCATTACCTTGATCAGGGGTACCCATCCCTCTCTAGATAAGAGGCGTAGGCAAGACACTGATTATGACTCTTCAGATCAGGTGTCTATTTCTTCTGATCAGGAATTATCTTTACCTCCCTATGAGGATTCTGATGCTGAGGAGTCTGTTCCATCTGCATCACCTCCTGAGGATTATTCATTTGGAGAAACCTTGCATACTTTGAGGGAGCATTTTCACTGGGAGAGTCAAGACTTCTCAGAATCAAAAAAGAGGCTCAGGGATTTCCTTCTTCTCCCTCAGCACAAGCCTTTAGCCATTCCCCCCGTTTTAGACATTGTGGATGATGTGTTTTCAGAGTCAAGCTTGACCCCTGACTCCTTACCTCCGGCTCCCAGTAAGCCTGACAGATATTACAGAGTCCCCGACTCACATAAATTTTTATTTAGAAACCCTGCTGCTGATCCTGAAACTATTTCACAGGGTCCAAAGGGAGTTAAAGCCTCAACAGCAAACAACTCTACCCCCTCTGACAGAGATTCTAGGGCACTGGACAGATGGGGGGGGGGTTTATACATCTGCAACCTTGGCAATCAGGGCCTTAAATTGTCAATTTCATATGCTTAAGTACCAACAACATGTTATGGGATTGCTGAAACAGAAAATTATGTTGATTTCAGAATGTGCAGAAAATAAAGAATTTCAGGAATTATTGCATGCAGCTGAACAAGTTGGAAAGCATACTTTGCAATGTGGTTTTGATTCTTTAGAGGCCTCCTGCAGTGCCGCACTTACTGGATCTGTGATTAGGAGGCATGCCTGAGTAAAGGAACACAATTTGCCTGATCATGTTAAAGCTAAATTGCTAGCTGCACCTTTACAGCATGAGTCTCTATTTGGTATTGAGGCAGAAGAGGTTTTAAAGAAAATGGAAGACGAAGCTAAGTCTATGCAAACTGTTAAAGATTTCTTACAAGTGCAGCCACCAAGATTCAGTAGACACTGACCTACAGAAAACTGGTTCTTTCCTGTGTCAGACAGAGCTCAAAGGGGCAAATCCAGATGCCCTAAGGGTTCCAGGTACCAGGTTCAAGACTCATACAGGTCAAAGCAATGGGGCACATCCACCTCCAAATCAGGAGGAGATAAAGCGCAAACCTACAGAAAGCAAACCCAATGAATTCCCTCTGCCTACACCAAGCACTTCTCTTTTGGCAGCACCCATAGGGGGAAAATTAGCACTTTTTGCTCAAAATTGGCAGTTAATAACCCAGGACAAGTGGGTACTAAACATCGTATCACAGGGATACAGATTCCTTTTCCACACTCTGCCAATGACAAATGGTTGGCCAGATCTGCCAGAATATCAATGGGCAGAGGCACAGAGACAGGTTACATCCCTCATGGATATAGGAGCCATTCAGACAGTACCAGAACAGGAAAAAGGACAAGGTTTTTACTCAAGACTTTTCTTGGCACCCAGAAAGGACAAGACCTGGCAGCCAATACTGGATTTATCGATTTTGAACACATACCTGGACATTCCAAAATTCAAAATGCTTACTTTGCAGCAGCTTCTGCCCATGCTGGGCAAGAATGCTTGGCTGGTGACTTTAGACCTAAAAGAGGCATACCTGCATGTCCCAATAAGGCAGTCGTGCAGAAGATACCTCAGATTCAAGGCTGGCTTAATGCATTACCAATTCTCTGCACTGCCCTTTGGCTTATCTACTGCGCCCAGGTCTTTACAAAGTGCCTGGAACCAGTAATTGCATTTTGCAGACAAAGTAGTATACAAATATATCCTTACTTGGACGACTGATTCAAGCAGAGAACAAGGACACTCTTCTACGACACCTGACATTTGTGAAAAGGCTTCTAACATGCCTAGGGTACACAATAAACGAAAAGAAATCACAACTGGTACCCTCTCAAAAGATAACATTCCTGGGTGCAAGCTTGAATACAACTGCCCAGATGGCTTACCTCACCCCAGACAAACAAAGGCAACTGACTATGTACTTCAAACTGATGGCAACAAAAACCCAGTCTTCTGCAAGACAAATTCTGCAGACTGTGGGCTTCATGGCATCCTGCATCCTACTAATTCCATATGCGAGACTGCATAAGAGGAAACTTCAATTGTACCTAAAAAGTTTATGGAGTCAACATTCACACAGTCTGGAAACAGTGATTCCTCTCATTCCCTGCCTGCAACAGGAGTTTCTGTGGTGGGCAAAGGCCTGTCACCAAAACATGGGACAGCCCTTCACTCTACCCCCTGCCAGCCAAACTTTAACAACAGATGCATCAGATTATGCATGGGGGCCCATATGGCAGGAAGATGCATTCAGGGCATATGGGCACCAAATCAAATGCATCTACATATCAACCAGAAAGAGATGTTAGCTGTTCAAAATGCCCTAACAGCCTTCAAGGACTTACTTCATCCAGGACAACTACTGATAAAGACCGACAACACCACAGTCATGTGGTATATAAACAAGCAAGGGGGCACACACTCATACCCCCTTTGCAGATTAGCCATGGCACTGTGGGACACAGCTTTGACCTACCAAATACATCTTCAAGCTCAGTTCCTGCCAGGAAAACAAAACACTCTGGCAGGCGATTTAAGCAGAAACCTTATGGATCTTCACGAGTGGAAACTAAATCCACAAGTCTTCAGCATGATAACAGAGAAATGGGGGAGCCCAGGCATAGATTTATTTGCTTCTCCTCAAAATTATCAACTGAAAAGATTCTGCACATGGACATATCACAGACAAGCATAGAAAGTGGACGCCCTATCCTTAAGTTTATGCCTTTCCTCCTCTGCCTCTTCTACCCAAGGCCCTCCTAAAAGTCAGACAAGAGAAGCCAAAGATGATATTAATTGCCCTGGACTGGCCCCGCTAATACTGGTACCCAATCCTAAGGAACTTGTCTCAATACCCAGCTTGGACCTTGCCACAAAAACCACAACTACTGTCCCAGCAAAACAATCAGATCCTGCACAATCAATTGCAGACTCTGAACCTGGCAGCATGGCTAATCCTGTAATCATACAAACAACACCTCTCAGTAAAGCTGTGGTGAATGCCATTTTGGAAGCCAGAAGGCCTAGTACTAGAAAATCTTATGCTGACAAATGGAAGAGATTCTGTGCTTGGAATCAAGCACAGGAAACCAATACAGCAGAACCACATATTCCTCGGATATTACAATAATTAACTGAGATGCTTGACAAGGGCCTATCTTTCTCATCAATCAAAATCCATGCCTCTGCCATTTCAGCTCATTACAATACAGAGCCACCCATCTTTTCTCATCCTTTAGTAAAGCAGTATCTTAGAGGAGACAAAAATGTAAGGCCTCCTAGAAGATCACCATTACCTGCATGGGACCTCAATTATGTGTTGGAAAAGCTCACCCTGCCTCCATTTGAACCAGCTGCTACCATGGATATAAAGTTCTTATCATGGAAGACAGCTCTGCTACTAGCAATTACTTCAGCAAGAAGAGTTTCAGAGCTACAGGCCCTCATGACTGTAGAGCCTTTTATCATATTTTACCCAGACAGGGTGTATCTGAGGACAAATCCTACTTTTATGCCTAAGGTAGTTTCCATTGTGGCTCTTAACCAAACAGTTCGTCTGCCAACTTTTTATCCAAATCCGCAGAACAAAGGGGAGAGAATTCTGCATTCCTTGGACGTACACAGACAGCTAAGATTCTACTTGAGCAGGACTAAAGCTCTTAAGAAAATCTGATGAATTACTAGTGTCATATGCTGCAGGATCAGAAGGGAAGGCTATTTCAAAGCAGACAATTTCAAAGTGGATAAGCCATTGCATCCGATGTTCATTGTGTTTCACTGTTGCAGTCATTACAATTGGGTTATCCTGCTGGCAGGCTACCCACAGTCGGTCTGAATTCCAAAGTCTATGTCCAGCGTCGATTGCTGTCGCCTCCTCCCTGATGTCAGTGTGCCAGGGGTATAAAAGATGAAGCCAACGCCATTTTCTTCAGTCTTTCTTGCCGCACAGTGCCCGAAGCAAAAGCAGTTCGCAAGTGCCGGTCGGCAGACTCCTGAGATTTTCGTGTTCGAATTTCAGATCCAAAGTCTTCGTTAAAAGGTAAGTACCCCGTTGGGGAAACCTTTTCCTTGCTCCAGACCGATGTCAGAAAAAGTTAATAATTGTATTTCTTGTGGGAAGCTAATACCTCATAAGGACTTCCATTCTTACTGTATTCCTTGCCTAGGCCCTGATCGTGACTTTGCTAATTGTCGGTTTTGTGCTAGATTTAACCAACGCACTATTAAGCGTCAGTACGATTTTACATTTCACTATTTTGGCAGAAGATTTAATTACACGATGTCGTCTGAAAGCCATTCGACTACCGCAATTCAAAAGAAACGCAAAGAAAAAGAAAAGGACAGGCATCCGAGGTCCAAAACTGACGACGAGGCTTCTTCTAAGCCAGTCGCCGGTTCTCAGTGGGGCACTTTCGCAGCCCCTGATGCCCGCTGCTTTAGAGCCGCAGGCCGCTTCCAACTCCCACGTGGAGCCAACTAGGGTGCTGGAAACTCAAGGTACTGGAACCTCGAAAACTATTCCCTCAGATGGGTCTGGAGCCGCTGAGCAGGCATTGGCTTCTGAGGGTGTTTTCAGGCCTACACAGTTATATGTTAAAACGACTTCAGCTTCAAAGGTAAAGACTAAAGCACCTCTAAAGACAAAGAAACAAGTACAACAGCCCCATGGACAGGCCTCCATGCCTAAAAAACAGATGCTCAAAATGGCCGAAGACCTAATTACTTTGATCAGGGGTTCCCATCCCCCTCCCGATAAGAGGCCTAGGCAAGAGACAGAATATGAATCTTCAGATCAGGTTTCCATTTCTTCTGATTCCTCTTCTGATCAGGAATACTCTTTTCCTCCCTATGAGGATTCTGATGCTGAAGAATCTATCCCTTCAGCCTCTCTTGAGGATTATTCTTTTGGGGAAACTTTGCATATCATGAGCGAGCATTTCCACTGGGAGAGCCAAGATTATTCAGAATCTAAGAAAAGGCTCAGAAACTTCCTTTTACTACCTCAGCACAGGCCCCTTGCTATTCCACCTGTGTTAGACATTGTAGATTATGTATTTTCATAGTCCAGTCTGACTCCTGACTCTTTACCTCCAGCTCCTGTTAAGTCAGACAGATACTACAGGGTTCCTGATTCACATAAATTTCTTTTTAAGAACCCTGCTGCTGACCCAGAAACTATCTCTCAGGGGCCCAAAGGGGTCAAGGCTTCCACTGCAAAAAACCCTACCCCCTCTGACAGGGATTCTAGGGCAGTGGACAGATGGGGAAAAAAGATTTACACTTCTGCTACCTTGGCTATAAGGGCTTTAAATTGTCTGTTTCATATGCTTAAATATCAGCAATATATTATGTCACTGCTTAAACAGAAAATGTTGATAAATTCTGAATGTGCTGAAAACAAAGAAATGCAGGATTTATTGCATGCAGTTGAACAAGTGGGAAAGCATACTTTGCAATGTGGTTTTGATTCTCTGGAGGCCTCTTGCAGGGCCGCTGTTACAGGGTCTGTCATTCGGAGGCATGCTTGGTTAAAGGAACAGAATCTGACTGATCATGTTAAAGCAAAATTATTAGATGCTCCATTACAGCATGATACCTTGTTTGGTGTTAAAGCAGAAGAGGTGTTGAAGAAAATGGAGGACAAAGCTAAATCTATGCAAACAGTCAAGGATTTCTTACAGGTACAGCCTCCAAGATTTAGCAGGCACTGGCCTACAAAGAATTGGTCCTTTCCAGTGTCAGACAGGCCACAAAGAGGCAGATCCCAGCCCCAAGGTTCATACAGGTCTAAACAATGGGGTACTTCTACCTCCAAAAGCAGAGAAGACAAATCACAGCCATACAGGAAACAGTCCCAATGACTTCCCCTGCCTGCGCCAAGCACTTATCTTCTGGCAGCACCTTTAGGGGGAAAACTAGCACTGTTTCTCAAAATTGGCACGTAATAACCCAGGACAAATGGGTCTTGGATATAGTGTCACAAGGCTACGGGTTTTACTTTCACACTCTGCCAAGGGCAAACGGTTTGCCAGACCTGCCAAAAAATCAATGGGCAGAGGCACAAAAGCAAGTGTCATCCCTCATGGATATGAGGGCCATTCAGCAAGTACCACAGCAAGAGCAGGGACAAGGAGATTTACTCAAGACTGTTCTTGGTGCCCAGAAATGACAAAGTCTGGAGACCGGTACTGGCTCTATCTATTCTAAACACATATCTGGATATTCCAAGATTCAAAATGTTGACTCTGCAGCAGCTTCTGCCCATGCTGGGCAAGAAGGCTTGGCTTGTGACTTTAGATCTAAAAGAGGCATACCTGCATGTCCCAAACAGACAATCATGCAGAAGATACCTCAGATTCATAGCTGGCTCAGTCCACTACCAATTCTCTGCACTGCCCTTTGGCTTATCTACTGCGCCCAGGATCTTCACAAAATGCCTGGCTCCAGTAATTACATTTTGCAGACAAAGAGGAATACAAATATATCTTTACTTGGACGGCTGCCTTATTCAGGCAGAGAACAAGGACATTCTACTACAGCATCTGGCATTTGTAAAAAGATTACTAACATGCCTAGGGTACACAGCAAACGAAAAGAAATCAAAACTAGTACCCTCTCAAGAGATAATATTCCTGGGTGCAAGCTTAAATACAACTGCCCAGATGGCTTATCTCATGCCAGACAAACAAAGGCAACTGACTACTTATTTCAAATGTTGGCAACAAAGACCCAGTTATCTGCAAGAAAAATTCTGCATGCTTTGGGCTTCATGGCATCGTGCATTCTGCTAATTCCATATGCAAGGCTGCATATGAGGAAACTTTAATGGTATCTAAAAAGTGTTTGGACTCAACATTGCCACAGTGTGGAAACAATAATTACCCTCATTCCCTGCCATCAACAGGAGTTTCGATGGTGGACAAAGGCCTGTCACCACAAGGGGCAGCCATTCGCTTTACCCACAGCCAGGCAGATATTAACAACAGATGCATCAGATTATGCCTGGGGGGCCCACATGGCTGGAAGATGTATTCAGGGCACATGGTCCGCAAGCCAAATGCATCTACATATCGACCAAAAAGAGATGCTAGCTGTTCAAAATGCCCTGACAGCCTTTAAGGATCTACTTCATCCGGGACAACTACTGATAAAGACGGACAAAACTACAGTCATGTGGTACATAAACAAGCAGGGAGGCACTCATTCCTACCTCTTAAGCAGACTAGACATGACTTTGTGGGACACAGCATTGACTTACCAAGTACATTTGCAGGCACAATTCCTGCCGGGAAAGATAAATACTCTGGCAGACGAACTAAGCAGAAACCTCATGGATCCCCATGAGTAGAAATTGGATCCGCAACTCTTCAGCATGATAACAAGGAATTGGGAATGCCCGGACATAGATCTATTTGCCTCCCCTCACAACTGCCAACTACAGAGAATCTGCACAAGGACTTCTCACAAGCAAGCATGGAAAGTGGATGCTCTATCTTTCAGCTGGAAAAACTTAACAGTATATGCCTTTCCTCCACTGCCTCTCCTCCCCAAGGTACTCCTAAAAGTCAGACAAGAGAAGCCAAAAATGATACTGACTGCCCAGACTGGCCCTGCCAGCACTGGTACCCAATCCTAAGGAACTTGTCTCAATACCCAGCCTGGACATTACCTCAAATTCCTCACTTACTGCCCCAACACAACAATCAGATCCTGCACAGCCAACTCAAGACCTTAAATCTGGCAGCATGGCAGATATTGTAGTCATTCAAAACACACTTCTCTCTAAAGCGGTGATGGATGTTATTTTGGAGGCCAGGAGGCCTAGTACCAGAAAATCTTATGATGAAAATTGGAAGAGATTCTGTGCTTGGAAACAGGCACAAGGGATTGACACGACTGTACCAAATATTCCTCAGATTTTTCATTATTTAACTGAGATGCTGGACAATGGCCTATCCTTTTCATCAATTAAGATTCATGCCTCTGCCATTTCAGCTCATTACAATACAGAGCCACCTATTTTTTCACATCATTTATTAAGGCAGTACCTCAGAGGAGCCAAAAACTTAAGGCCTCCAAGGAGATCACCAATACCTGCATGGGACCTCAATCTTGTCTTGGAAAAACTCACCCTGCCACCTTTTGAGCCAGCCACTACAGCTGATATAAATTTTTTATCATGGAAAACTGCTCTGCTCCTAGCAATAACCTCTGCAAGACGAGTCTCAGAGTTACAGGCACTCATGGCTGTGGAACCTTTTATCATTTTCCATCCAGATAGGGTTTCTCTGAGGACAAATCCGACATTTATGCTTAAGGTAGTGTCCAGTGTGGCCCTTAACCAAACTATTAATTTGCCTACCTTTTACCCAAACCCACAGAATAAGGGTGAGAGACTTCTGCATTCTTTGGACATACACAGACAGCTGCGCTTCTACTTGGACAGAACCAAAGCTTTCAGAAAGACTGAGCAATTACTAGTGGCATATGCTGCAGGATCACAAGGAAAGGCTGTCTCAAAGCAGACTATTTCAAAGTGGATAGGCCACTGCATTCGTTTCTGCTATTCACAAGATGGCAAATCAGTGCCTAAGGGCATTAGGCCACATTCAACCAGAGCAGCAGCCACTTCAGCAGCCTTCCTCAGAGGAGTAACAACCAAAGACATTTTAGAGGCTGCAGCCTGGAGTTCAGTGCACACTTTTACAAAGCACTATCACTTACCACTCTACTCAGGCAGGCTTTGCCACTGCAGTTCTGCAGGGCCTCATAGCCACTCCTAATCCTATTTAGCTCCAGCCTCCCAACCTTAGCTTTGGGATTCAGCCCAATTGTAATGACTGCAACAGTGAAACACGATGAACATAGTACAGTTGTGTACTTACCATAAATGTAGATGTTCGAGTGTATTCACAGTTGCAGTCCAGGTTACCCTCCCACCCTTATCTTTGCTGGAACTTATCTGTAATTCTCTATTCTATACAACCTATGTGGTGTATTTGCTTGTAGTTGAAGGAAAATTTACCTTGGTGCATGCATGCTTTATTGACATATTTTTAGCTTACCCTTTTGGGGGCCCCTGACATCTGGGGCAAGAAAAACTGAAGAAAATGGCGTCAGCTGCATCTTTTATACCCCTGGCGCACTAACGTCAGGGAGGAGGTGACAGCAACTGATGCCGGACCTAGACTTTGGAATTCAGGCCGACTGTGGGTAGCCTGCCAGCAGGATAACCCAATTGTAATGACTGCAACAGTGAATACATTCAAACATCTACATTTATGGTAAGTACAGAACTGTACTTTTTTGCTACTTACACCATGGCAAACCTGTGCCCAAGGGCATTAGGTCTCACTCCACCAGAGCTGCAGCTACTTCAGCAGCCTTTCTCAGAGGAGTACCAACCAAGGATATTCTAGAGGCTGCTACTTGGAGTTCTGTTCACACCTTTACAAAGCATTACCATTTGCTTCTCTATTCTAAGTTTAGGGAAGGCTTTTTCCACTGCAGTGCTGCAGGGCCTTATAGCCTCACCTAATGCTGTTTAGCTCCAGCCTCCCAACCATAGCTTTGGGATTCTACAGAAATGTAATGACTGCAACAGTGAAACCCGAAGGACATAGTACAGTTGTGTACATTTACCATAAATGTAGATGGTCGAGTATTTTCACTGTTGCAGTCCAGGTTACCCTCCCGCCATCCTCCTGTCATTCTACAGTTGATCTTTCCTTCTCTATCTTCTACAACCTATGTTGTGTATTTGCTTGTAGATGAAGGTAAAATTTATATTGATGCATGTATATATGTGTATATATATATATATATATATATATATATATATATATATATATATATATAATTTTGCTACCTTTTTGGGGGCACCTGACATCGGGGGGCAAGAAAAACTAAAGAAAATGGCGTCGGCTGCATGTTTTATACCCCCTGATGACCTGACGTCATGGAAGAGAAGACAGCAACCGATGCAGGACCCAAGACTTTGGAATTCAAGCCGACTGAGGGCAATCTGCCAGCAGATTACCCAAATGTAATGACTGCAACAGGAATACACTCGAACATCTACATTTATGGTAAGTGTACACAACTGTACTTTGCCTTGATGACGGAGAAGTACTGGGAAACCTATAGTAAAATTGCACATAAATTAGCATAATAATGTAGTTTAGATGTCATTCATTCAACCAAGAATTGTTTGAATTACACATTTACAGACATAGGTTCCTAAGAAACGCAAATCCTAAATGATATTCTGTTTGCTACACATCTGGTTAAGGCAGGGATTTGCAACATAAACTACCTTTAATCCTTCAGACATTAGTTGTATAGCTGACTATTATGCAGATATTTTTACTGAATATTGACAACTGTTTAAATAACAAGGTTATCAGTTTTTTAGTGAGATGGCAAAATGAGTTCACCTTGGAATTTCATCTTTATTTCGTTAAAATAAAGGGCCCATGAGAAAATGTCTTCATGGTCTGCTTTTGCTACTGCTTCAAGTAGTAAAATAAGACAGATTTGTAAATTGAAATTCTTGATGAGAAATTCAAGTAGAACACTAATTACATAGATATGAGATAGATTTCTTAAGGCACTGTTCAGCTTAATAGGTTTTGTATTTTTTTAGTCTGTCGTTACTTTTAACAATTAAATAACAAAGAAGGGAGTCTGCCTACTCTTGTATCTTGCTGCATGACACAGTCTTTGATAAACACTCCATTATAAAGGTTCTAAGGAACTGTGGCTGTGCAGAACAGCTTCAGTAATGATCTGTCTTGACTAGCATTTTGTTCAATATTCTGTGATGATATTCTCATAATATGAATTAATATTATAACTATGCATTAGTATTGATAAGTTTATAAATTGCTCACCCACATGGCCACTTATCAGGGCAAATTACTTCTGTTTCATCATCACTGAGTGATCACTATATTCTAATGTTGTCTTTCATTTTTTTTCTTTTTATTTGTCACAACTACATTCATGGGTGGACATAAAATAAACTGAATCTGGTTATGCTTTCATTTGTCTCTAATTGAAAGCATGAGAGTGATACGTAGAGATTTATGACATGCATTGTTCACTCAAACATATTTACATCATCATCTCTAGTGAACACAACTCTAAGGGTTAATTCTATGGACTACATAGTTTTTGTAGTATGATTCAAGTGGTGTGAGTAGACTTGTACGTATTTATCTTCACTTATTGATACATTTCTAAATCTACTTCACTCAGTTATATTTGTAGTATGTAGGAAAGTGTTTATCTGACATAATCATTAGTATATTGGTCATATCAGAATACTGGAGACTATTAATATGTATATATACTACTCTCAGGCTAAAGAGAACTAATGTTAAGCAACATTTACTGTGTTATAAATTAAATTTTACTTTATGAATGTTTAAGTAGTGCATGATAGTATGATTATATTCTGAAAAATAAGTCTAATCTAAAATTAAATTGTATTACCAAATCAATACTAATTTCTATACATTACGTTAATTCATTATTAATAGTTATATAGGGAAAATAATAACTAATATTGTTACATCTCCAAGATAAGAGAAAAGGTGTACTAGAGTTCGAAATGGGGTTAGTTTTTTTTCTTTCTTTTTTCATGAGGGAAGTTATGGTAGGCAATCTGTTAGATTGGAAGTGTATTTCACTTCATGTACATTATAGGGTTTACAAAAATATTTATATACTTGTTGTTATACAAGTAATTTTGGCATTTTTCTTTTTTCTTTTTTTATTGGCCTGAACTAAATTCTATTTTAAGTTGTTTGACCAAAATTAAAATATTGACTACAATGAGAATTATTAACACAGTAGTTACACATTTTACATTTGGTGTGGTATTACAAAATATAATACAAAACAAATATGATGTAAAGTTATATACTGAGAATGGACTTGACTATTTTATCCTTAAACACTAATGGTTTAAACAATCCAAGGAAAAGATCTAATGTGTTAAGAAATATGAAATTAAATAAAGTACAAGTAGTATTTCTTCAAGAGACTCACTTCAAAACAAATGATACCTTTAGCTGGAATCCTAATGAATTTATGATCTTATCTCACTCTTCATATAAGAAAAAGACTAGGTGAACTTTAATTGTATGGAAATATAATGTCACTATGCCTCAAATAATTTATAAATATGAAGATAAAGAAGGACTCCTAGCCAGCCATAGTAATAGTAAAATAGAACAATAGACTCTGGACATGTAAATATATATTGGTTTCCAGGTATTGGGGTTTGGACAATAAGAAAATACGTGGATCTAATAACCAGAGTATATAAAGGAAATTTGATTTTGGGAGGTGACTTTAATTGTATATTGAATAAATCAGAGACCACAAGCAAAAGAAATGTACGTGTAAGTTCTATAGGGAAGCTGCTTAAGAAATGGGAAGAAAGTTTAAATCTAATTGATACATTTCGTTATAAGGAGAACAATTCATCATTATTTTCACACCAAGACCACAGATTTGGGACACATACAAGAATTGATAAAAATCTTCATATCTCAAGAGCTAAATTCAAAAAATAATACAATTTTCCATAATCCCTTGTCCCTTTTCAGTCCATAATTCATTAATTCTCAAAGTACATACAGATTATAAGAAATTAATTTTTATGTAAAGAATTCCAGCTTACATTACAAAATTAAAACAATTTAAATCTTGGTTAGATTCAGAAGTACAATTCCTTTTAGATATAAACGACACTACTGAAATAAATGTAATTAATCTTTGGGATACCTTGAAAGCCTATCTAAATGGAAACATTCTTTCATGGTATAAAAATAAGCTAAACGAGTGGGAATCAGAATTATGTAACATCCAAAAACAAATTACAGACCTCACTATTAATTCATCTACTTACACGCAAAATAATCATAAAAAAGCATTGGAAGACTTAAACAAAAGATATAATGAAATCCTAACTCACAAAACTAATATAGCTGTAGAAAGGTTAAAACTTAGTTCTTATGCAGTATCACCCAAAGATGTGCATAATTTAGCAATAAGATTAAAAAAAAATTGATTGAAAATAATATTACAAGCATTGTACATGAAGGAAGAAAATAAACAAAAAGGTTTTGGATATAAATGATATACTGGATGTATTTAAACATTATTTCTCTGACCATTATAATGATACTTCACATATAACTAATACATCAAACTTAGACCTGAAATTAGTAAAGGTAAAGGCGATACCAGAAAAGTTAAAGTTAGACATTCAAAAACAAATGTCTTTAAAAGAAATTACTCGAAAAATGAAGGAAATTAAAAATAATAAAACACCGGGAATTGATGGAATAATTAATGAATTGTATAAGATATTTCCATCTTCAATAATATCATTGTTTCACAAAATTTTGAATGAAATTCTAGCACAAAACACAACTCCAATTTCATGGAGATACTCCTTAATTACACCCATTATAAAAGAAAACAAAGACCCTTTACAGTGTAAATCTTATAGGCCAATGTCTTTACTTAACAATGATTATAAAATCTTCATGTCAATATTAGTAGAATTAAAAAATCATTGACACGCATAATAAATGAGGATCAAACAGGGATTCATTTATAAAAGACACAAACATGACAATATACAAAGAATTCTAACACTCATAGATTTTCTAAACAGAAACAACCAAGAAGCTCTAATAGTAGCTTTGGATCTAGAAAAAGCCTTTGATTCATTGAACTGGGATTTTCTTTTTAAGGCTTTAGAATTGTTTGAATTTTTTAGTAATTTTATTACACTAATAAAGAATATTTATAAAAACAATTTGGCTTATGTAAAACTTGGGCCATTTACCTCGAAGGCTATAGAAATAACCAAAGGTACAAAGCAGGGATGTCCGTTGTCTCCCATCCTGTTTGCCTTAGGGATTGAATTATGTGCCTCATTAGTACGCCATAACTCTAATATATCAGGCATAGATGTATATGGTCAACTCAATTAAAAAATTGTTATTTGCTGATGATGTTTTACTCACGTTATCTGTCTCTGAGAAATCAGTACAAAAATGAGATGAAATAGTGGAAAAGTTTTATCATATTTCCGGCCTTAGATTTAACAAGGGAAAATCTAATTATATACATTTGAATAAAAAGAGAGAATTTACCTTAACTACAAATTGTGTGATAGGAAAACAAGTTCCCATAATAAAATATTTAGGAATAACACTATGTGATAATTTGGAATCTACATTAGCCACAAATTATAGCAACATAATTAATAAAATAAAAATGTTAATAGTAAGCTGGAATAAAATGTTCTTGAGATTTGAAGACAGATTACAAATAAAAATAACAATACTTCCAAAAATTAATTACATTGCACAAGCTATTCCTATAGTACCTAACAAGAAAATCTTGAGATAAATAAATATAATTCTATTAAACTTTCTTTGGTATCCAAAAAGAAATAGAATAGCTTATATGCATCATATTAGATCTTGGGAAATGGGTGGAATTAAACTTCCATATCTAGAATCGTACATAAAAGCTTCCATATTAAGAAATATCATTAATTGGATAGATCCTAATTATTCTTCAACATGGAAAACATGGCACACTATTATTTTTCTAAATGAAAATAAAATAATTAAAAATTGTATATTAAGTGAACAAAATAATAAGATGTGGCACATATTGACTGCTAATATTCAGTATAATATAACAAAACCAACAAACTTAAATTATATAAATAATATTTACAATTTATTCAGAAGATTTATATATACTAGCACTGGTATTAAGATTTGGCTAGACTTGATAATACCCTTCAGCTCTACAAAGAATTTCTTCATTAAAATTCATAATGTTATCTTAACTACATGGGAGTGGAAAAAACTTCACTTGTTGACAACATTGTATAGAGAATCAAGTAGTATTAGACATTGCAACAAATTCAGAATAAGTATGACATTCCATTAGCAGATTGGTTGGTACTACAAAGCATATTACCATATGTTAAGGATCTTAATAGTAAAATTATTAATTCTCCTTATAAAACAAGTCCAAATTTGATAAATCTAATATCTGAAGTTATTTATGACAATTATAATTGGACAAATCTAATTTTAAAATTATGCAAAATATTGATAACATGTAAAACTAACCCTAATGCAAGATATCGGAATTTCATAGCAGAAGGATATCACACTAATCTATCAATTGCGAGTAAAGCAAATCTTTTACGTTCTGTTAACTTAACATTTAATTTACAAATATGGAAAATATTTACATGGAAATATACTCACAGGGCATTTATTACACTTGATAAACTAGCCAAATTCAATTCACTTGATAAATCCATTTGTTGGAGATGTTCTTTAAACTGTAAAGCTGATTGGTCTCATATATTTTTTGATTGTATTAATATAAAAAAAATTATGGGATGAAATTACTATTTTTCTCCAAGCTATAATATAAAAAAAATTCTGGGAAGAAATTACTATTTTTCTCCAAGCTATATTCACAGATGCCTTTCTTTTAACCAAATCTTTAATCCTCTTAAATGTTAATGATACTATTGGAATGAATAAAAAAAATCTATATCTACTTTGGTCCATAGTAGCGGTGACAAGAACCTACTCTGGAAGAATTCTTGAGATTGATGGAAAAAACAGCAACATTAGAAATCAAGGTGAAGCAATCGAGCATTTCACCTAAAACATGGACAAACAATCCTTGGGAAAATTTTGACTCTTATTGAGACATTAAAAATGAACCCTAAATAATTAATGTGTAACTTTATACTTTATTAATTGAATATTATACATATTTGTTACTAATTTCATATATTTTATTATTTTTTTCCCCTCCTTTGTTCAGGTCAATTGTACATATTGTATATAAAGGTTTATAATAGTTGTTAATTGATGATTGTATTGTTAAACATTATATTATTTGGAAAATAAAAAATTATTTGGAAAAAAAAAAAGTACGCGTTATTCCTAGAAAACCGATGACCAAAGCACATGCACCTGCTCCCTTGCCACAACATAAAATGCTTAGAATGGCAGAAGACCTTGTGCTGATTAGGGGGAAGTCAGCCTTCCCCTGCTAAGAGAAAAAGAGATCAGTCCCCAGCAGCTTCAACAGACCAAGAGTCCAACAACTCTGAGGTTTCTGACTATGAAGACATGCCCTTATCTGCTTATGAGGATTCAGATGCAGAAGAATCCATTCCCTCTGCCTCTCCTGCAGAAGAATTTTCTTTTGGTGAAACCTTTACATGCTTTAAGAGAGCATTTCCATTGGAAATGCCAAGACTATCCTCAGTCGAAAAAGAGACTCAGAGAATTTCTAGACTTGCCACAACATAGGCCTTTAGCAATACCCCCAGTCCTGGAAGTTGTGGATGATGTCTTTATGGAATCCAGTCTTACTCCTGATACTTTACCCCCTGCTCCATGATACCAGAGAGGTACTACAGAGTACCTAACTCTTATAAATTCCTTTTCAAAAATCCTTCTACTGACCCAGAGATCATTTCCCAGGGGCCTAAAGGTATCAAGGCAACTACAGCTAAGAATCCCACCCCTTCGTACAGGGATTCCAGAGCTTTGGACAGATGGGGTAAGAAAGTATATACTTCTGCAACTCTTGCTCTCAGGGCCTTGAATTGTCAGTTTCACATGCTGAAGTATCAGCAACATATTATGGAACTTATTAAGCAAAAAAATAGCTACCTTTACAGACTGTGCAGAAAATAAAGAATTGCAGGAACTTACGCATTCTGCAAGCTAAGTCAGCAAGCATACATTGTAGTGTGGCTTTGATGCCCTAGAAGCATCCTGCAGGGCAGCAGTCGCTGGTTCTCTACTGAGAAGACATGCTTGGCTTAAGGAGCAGACCTTGCCAGACCATGTCAAATCAAAGTTATTAGACGCTCCTTTGAACAAGGACAATCTGTTTGGCACCAAAACAGAAGATATTCTTAAAAAGATGGAAGAAAAAGCTAAATCTATGCAGACAGTTAAAGAATTCTTACAAGTGCAGCCTCGTAGATTCAGTAAGCATTGTCCCTCGAAACACTGGTCATTTCCATCCCCCTGCAGGCCATCTCAAACTAGACCCAGGGGAAACAGACCACCCAGACTACAGTCTCAGGGTATGCAGAGATCCAAGCAATGGAGTGCCCCCCACCCCCAAAGCAGGGAGTGCTAAGCCACCTCCCTACAGTAAGACCTCACCACAATGACGTCTCTACTCCACTCCCCACCTCTGCCCAGCAGCTTGTGCTGCTAGGAGGAAAACTTGCCCTTTATGCAAAAAACTGGATGTCCATCACCAAAGACCGATAGGTCCTCAACATTGTATCCCAGGAGTAAAAATTCTACTTCCACTCACTGCCAACCCCAAAAGGGTTCCTAGACATTCCTCCAAACCAGTTGGCAGAGGCACAAAACCATGTTCAATCCCTGCTCTCTATAAGGGCAATTCAACCTGTTCCTGCGGAACAGATGAGTCAAGGATTCTATTACAGACTTTTCCTGGTACCCAGAAAAGAGGGCACTTGGCGCCCAATCCTAGAGCTTTCAACTCTCAGCATTTTCCTGGTAGTACCAACATTCAGAATGCTCACCCTGCAGCAGCTTCTGCCTATGCTAGCCAAAGATGCCTGGTTAGTCGCCCTAGACTTAAAAGAAGCCTATCTGCACATCCCTGTAAGGGAGTCATGCAGGAAATATCTTCACTTCAGGGCAGGATCTATACATTATCAGTTCTCTGCACTTCCCTTTGGCTTATCCACTGCTCCCAGAGTATTCACAAAATGCCTGGCTCCAGCCATTGCTTACTGCAGACAGAGAAATATTCAAATTTACCTGTACTTGGACGACTGCCTGATTCAGGTAAACAGTCAGGAAATGCTGTTGCAGCACCTGACATTTGTAAAACCCTACTAACCTCCCTGGGGTACACCATCAACGAAAATAAATCAAAACTAGTCCCCATTCAAAAGATTGTATTCCTGGGAGCAAGCTTGGACACAGCATCCCAGATGGCATTCCTCACTCCAGAAAAACAAGCTTATCTAATGGACTATTTTACTCAAATGACCACCAGAACCCAGCTATCTGCAAAGAAAATCCTGCAGGCCCTAGGGTTGATGCCCTCTTGCATCCTACTAATTCCATATACCAGACTGCATATGAGGAAACTTTGATGGTACTTAAAAAGTCTTTGGTGCCAACATTCTCAGGACCTGGAAACCGTCATTCCTATCACACCCTGTCTAAGGACACAGTTTCTTTGGTGGGCAGCAGCATGCAACCACAACAAGGGACTGCCCTTTACTCAACCTCATGCCGCCCAGACCCTGACCACAGATGCACCAGACTATGCCTGGTGGGGGAGGGCACACATGGACAGCAAGTGCCTTCAGGGCCACTGGAGCCCAAGTCAGTTTCATCTGCACATCAACAAGAAAGAAATGCTAGCTGTGCAGCATGCTCTGACAGCTTTTAGATCCCTACTCTCACCAGGACACCTGCTAATAAAAACAGACAACACCACAGTTATGTGGTACATCAACAAGCAGGGGGGAGCCCACTCTTACCCACTCTGCAGGCTAGCCATGGGCCTGTGGACCACAGCCTTGGACATGCAGGTCGATCTGCAAGCTCAATTACAGCCAGGCAAACAAAACTCATTGGCAGATGACTTAAGCAGAAATCTACTAGACCCACATGAGTGGCAATTAGAGCCCAGCACCTTCAACCTTCTGACTCAGCAACAGGGGACCCTAGAGATGGATCTCTTTTCCTCACCCTACAATTACCAGCTCAGCAAATTCTGCACCAGGACACCTCACAGCACGGCCTGGAAAGTGGATGCCTTATCCTTCCAGTGGGTAAACCTCTCAATTTATGCATCCCCCCCCTGCCTCTTCTCTCAAGAATATTACTCAAGATAAGACAGGACAGACCAAGGGCAATCCTGATTGCCCCAGACTGGCCACACCAGCACTGGTACCCACTAACTGCACAGCCTGTCACCGGTGCCACCCTGGCACCTACCCCAGATCCCAACCCTACTCACTCAGCAGGGGGGACAGATCTTGCATCCTCAACTGCAAACCCTGAATCTTGCAGTCTGGCTTATTCCTTGAATTCTACCCCAGTGACCGGCCTAAGCAAGCAAGTGCTGGACGTCATTCTTGAAGCCAGAAGACCCAGTACAAGGAAATCCTATGCTGATAAGTGGAAAATGTATTGTTCCTGGAGTCATTCTAAAGGAGAGGACACAGCACTGCCCTCCTTACCTCTAATCCTGGATTACCTAGCAGATCTACTTCACAGAGGCCTATACTCCTCCTCCATTAAGATCCATGCCTCTGCCATCTCCGCTCATTACAACACTGAGCCACCTCTCTTCTCTCACCCTCTCATCAAACAGTTCCTGAGAGGGGCAAACAACTTAAGGGCACCAAGGAGAGTGCCCCCTCCCCCCTTGAGCCTGCAGCATCAACAGAGTTAAAATTCCTCTCTTGGAAAACAGCCTTGCTTCTGGCCATCACTTCAGCTAGAAGAGTGTCTAAGCTACAAGCACTTATGGCTGTAGAACCCTTCATTATTTTTTGTGCTGACAGGGTCTCCCTCAGGAGTAACCCTTCCTTTATGCCTAAATTGGTGTCCATTGTGGCTCTCAACCAATCTTTCCATTTGCCAACCTTCTTCCCTAATCCTCAAAATAAAGGGGAAAGGATCCTGCACTCCTTGGACATATAGATTGTTTTTTTTTTTTTTTTATCTATTCTAGTGGGTTCTTGGATGAGTTGGGAAAAACCAAAGAGATTAATGTGGTTAGTGGGGTTGTTAAGAGTTACACGCTAACCAGTCAGTATTTAGGTCACCTAGTAGGATGATTTCCTGTGGAAGATCACCTGTAGTCCAGTGTAGGATTTCTTCAGTGGTGGGGGGAGTTATTTCCTGGGGGAATGTAACAGCAGAGTATATTGATTTTTTTTGGTGTTGTTTATGTGTAGGACTGAGCCTAAGAGTTCAGCATTTTGAAATTTAGGTAAAGGGATTTGTAGGGGTTTTATGTTGAGTGTACTTTTAAAGTGGATAGCAGTTCCACCTCTCTTCTTGCTTACTCTATCGTGTCTTAATGTATTATAGCCTGGTGGAAGGATTTCCTCATCTTGGGTGTTTGGTTTTAGCCAGGTCTCAGTAATGGTTAGTATGTCTGGGAGTAGTGGGCTATAAATGCATGTAGGTCAGGAAGTTTGTTAGATATACTGCTAGTGTTGATATTAAGTATTGTTAGGTCAGAGGTTTGTTTGGTTGGTAGTAGAGTGTTAAGTGGTCCTGAAGTGAGTAATTTCTTTGTGATAAATAGTATATATTTCATAGTGTGTTACTTCTGTGTTGGATCCAAGTCATATTTTTCTAGTGTGAGACGTGGTTATGTGAAACTTATATTTGTGTAGTATTGAGTTGTCTTTAAATAATGTGGCAATGATAGGGAAATCTGAGGGGGTGTTTGATTTTGTGTAAGTATGTGTTATATGGAATGCAGTGTTTTCTAATGTTATGTTAGTATGAATGGTTGTGATGTAGATTAGGTATGTGAGTGTAAAACAAAGAATTCCTAGTCTGAAATGCATTTTTTGAGAGAGTGGTGGTTGGATACTGTTGGTGGTGTGGTTTGAGTGTGGAGGGAAGAGTGAGGGTTGGCTGGTGGGTACTAAAATGTGACGGGTATACCCTTGAAAAACTAAAGAAATATTAAAATATACCACAAAATATATATTCTTTATGAACCAAATATAATTGGACATTTAGCAACTACAAAAAGGTGTTCAGCAGTAAGACTGCAAACCTCTAATCCAAGTCTTTACCACAGTTTAGATCCGACAATGTTATAAATAGTGACACTCACAGTAATGGGTCGATGCCAAGCAAGAATTCACATAGATGTTTGCACACAGTCCAACTCCCATCTTTTCAGACCTGAAAGTTAAGACCATTTCACACAAATGATGGGAAAAGCATGGTCCCATGTAACCAAAAAATAAGTCACTTGATAAACTAGTTATAAATGGCAATACCACCAAAAATATAGGAGCTGCAATATTATTATGTAAATTAAATGTTCACACACATTCCAAATCCCGTCTCTTGACCTGAAATCTAGACCGGTTCATACAAATACTCTCAAGAACATGCATCAATAAGGCCCAAAAAATATATGATGTAACTCGCAGAATAAGCTATTTGTAAATATTTTCACCAGTAGTCAAGGAACTGCGAAAGTCTTATAAGCTGTTAATTGGATCGTTGATGCAAACTGAACCTGAAAACGTTTAGTTCAAACCAGATTCTTGCCCCAATAAGTTTGCAGAGATAACCAAGAGTAACTATTCTGCCAAACGAACAAACGGCTCACCTCACCTTCTTCAGCTATGTTAGAAACCTGGGTGGAAACTCCCAGATATGCTCAGAATTAGTCCAAAATGATACAAAAATCACTGAACCCACAGACATTGCCAACATACTGACAGGCAGGTTCAGTGCAAACTTCACCCCCCTCTCCCCCCCAAAAGGAGAGATAACTATCCCAGCGGAGTGCAGCCTCCCAGACATCTCCAATGCGCAGATGAAAGCTGCTCTCTCTAAAGCTAAAAACACAGCATCAATGGGACCGGATGGTGTCCCTGGCTGTGTGCTACACGAACTCAATGAGGAACTAAACCCGCACATAAGGCAGCTGTTTAATCTTAGCCTTACCACAGGATAAGTGCCCAAGGAGTGGCGTACGGCAACTGTGGTCCCACTCCACAAAGGCGGTGCCTCTACGGACACTGGTAATTACCGCCCCATAAGCTTAACAAGCCTGGTCTGCAAAGCTATGGAGAGGATCATAATGGAGCTCATAAACAAAGACATAGGGGACTTGCAGACATTGGACCCGACCCTGTTTGGCTTTGTCAAGGGCAGATCATGCCTTTTGAACTTGGTCGACTTCTTCGAAACAGTCACCAAGGCCATTGATGAGGGAAAGGCAGTCCATACAGCCTACCTTGACCTTGCAAAAGCTTTTAACACAATACCCCACTCGGGTATTATAGAGAAACCTACCAGCTTAAATGTAAACCCATATGTCACAAGATGGGTTGCAAACTGGCTAAAGGACAGAACCCACAGGGTTAGAGTAGCTGGCGCCATGTCAGACTCCAAGCCGGTCACAAGTGGTGTCCCACAGGGCTCAGGCCTTGGCCCCCTGTTGTTCGGCATCTACTTCCCAGAAGTACAGGCTAACATAGGAGGACTATGGCTGACAAAGTTTGCAGATGACTGCAAACTGGGAGCCATAGTGGAAAGTACATCGGACACAGATATCCTTCAGAGGAGTCTCACGGAAACTGATAGCTGGTGCCAGAGCTATGGCCTGAAGTTAAATGCCAAATAATGTATAGTCATACCCTTCGGGAAAAACAAGGTAACACTAAGCTACCATATAGGTGGCAATCCACTAAGCACAGAAGAGGTTATCAGGGACCTGGGGACCCAGGCTGACAGTGGCCTTTCTTTTGACACTCACATTGCTAAAGTGGTTAGAAAAACCTTCTACATTGCCCACCTGATCATGAAGGGATTCACATCCAGATCAAGTGAGGTCATTGTTCCCCTGTACTCTTCACTTATCAGACCAATGATAGAGTACAATGCCCCATTCGGGATGTATCTCACCCAACACCTGCAGCAATTGGAGAGACCCCAAAAGTTCCTCACCAAAAGGATAAAGGGACTCCAAAATCTGTCATATGCTGCCAGACTGAAGAAACTCCAGCTCTATTCAGTCGCATACCGTCTGCTCAGAGGTGACCTATGCCTGACATACAAGGCCATGTCCAACCCGGAATTAATGGACATGCTCCACCTCAAAAAATCCAAATCTACCAGATCCACTAGAGCAAGCGACTTAAACCTTAGCACGGATATAAATAGGACATGCTGGAGGGATAGATTTGTCACCCAGAGACTCCCTATGTTGTGGAATAAAATCCCGGTCCATGTGAGGCAGAGCACCTCGCTGGCTCTGTTCAAGAGAAATCTTGACCGGTGGATGGGAGATCGTAGGTTTACCCCGAGAATCATCTCTGTGTCACTGCTGGACAGAGGCATAACAAACTAATGGGCACAGTATTTTTTTAACATAAGGGGTGGCGTAAGCCACAAAAACTCTGGGCTAGGCTTATAAATGCCTTAGGGCAGATAGCCTAGTATAAACCTATGAACCTATGATGGTGCAAAAGATAATCCAAATACCGTCACTTCAGCCCAGAAATTGCAAACGGCAGAGAGCCAAAACACAAACAGGAGGTATCCACTGCTCGTGGCCAGATGAAATCCTATAGACCTGAATGCATTAATGAAAACCTGAACAAAGTCCAAATGAAATTAGAGAGAAACGGGAGATGCTGGATGGAGCCTTCAAGTATACATGTGCTGTACGAACCCCCAGTCCTTCTTCCTTTCCAAACTTCCTTTCTAAGAGTGAAATTCTAAAAACATAAGGTACGTTTCTGCAGGGGGGAAAACAGAAATTTCAACACATGAAAATTGTACTCTCTATCTTAGATTTTTTATTTTTTTGCTGCTTGCATGACGGTGACAATTGCTTGAGTGTTTTAAGTCATTCTACCCACTTAAAAATGTTTTTCTTTCACTTTAGCAACTGCTTTAGCTTCTTTACTGTTGCTTCTTTGTAAGGGTTTCAGCATCTTTTGGATTAGCCAGGACCACTCTGAACTTGAGGGTCAGATCTTTCTCTGTCCCAGTTTAAGCCATTTGCATTAGTTACAGAGATGATAGCTTGTGTTTGTTTTTGTGGGGGGTGGGGGATTCTAGTACAAGTTGTGAAGCTATGTATCATATATTATAGTGTCTTGCTTCCCAGAGCATTTACACCAGAGTAATGTTACTGTCATAGGTGTTCCATTGTATCATGTCTATATATGCTTTCTGTTTTGTGTTTCGTACAGCTTTGTACTTTATTGAATTTCTTAACATATTTTGTTGAAGCGACTTAAATTTAGTTTGACTGGACTGGGTTGTAGCTGAAAATAGTCCTCTGACCAGTTCACTTAACTAACAACTGAATAAATATAGCCACCATCAACTGTTTTATTAAGAATTGGTATTTACATTTTTGTTTCCAGTAAATACTAACAACTTTATTTTGGAGCTAGCTTAAGTCTGCTCAGGCTAAAAGAAGAAAGGCTTCCGTCCTCCCTTTAATTTAAATACTTGTAGCATTTCTACATGTGTAGAATAGAATGTGTTTCTACATATTAATTAATATGGTAATGTTTGCAGGACAACAAGCTATTTCATCCTCCGGTGTTGGTGTTTGTGGGTTGTAAACTTGGAGCAGATCTTCTTAGTGAGGCAGCTGAAAAGATCACTGGCCTTAAAGCTGTGTCAATTCACTCAGATAAACCACAGTACGAAAGGAATAGGATACTGCAGGTTAGTGTGCCTTGCATTATTAAATAATAGAAAGTTTGTACATTATTTGCATTTTAGAGAATTTGACTTACTGTTGTTTTTCTCTTTCAGGGACTGCTTCAAGGAGAATATGAAGTAGTAGTCAGCACAGGAGTACTTGGAAGGGGGCTGGACTTGATGAATGTGAAACTGGTTGTAAATTTTGACATGCCATGCACTATGGATGAATATGTGCATCAGGTAAGGCAATATCTAATGTACATACAAATCAGTTATATAAAATGTATCTAGATATTTCCACTGGGGTCGCATAACACTTTTTATATGCAGTATTGCCATTATTTATTATACAGTGAATTTTTTTGACATGGTTTTTCATTTCATGCCTGCCGACCATCAGACAGTCTCTTCAGTCTTTATGCAAGGGCCTCCCCCCAACCATTGCACTTCATCAAGCAAGAATTGACTGGAGGAGGATTCAGTTAGGCAGCCATAGAAGGATCTTGTGCCCCCCTTGATGCCCATTCTTCTTTTCACTCCTGAATGTGTGTGCCTTTATCCCAATATCTTGATGGTCTGGCATATGCCCCTCAGACTGAGTCATTTTTTCTAAGACCATTCTCATTTTCTTAAACTGACACTACACATTCCTCAAGCCAGAGAACTAAATTGCCCTCCTCCCGTCTCTTGCAACCTACGTCACATTGGTTACAGGTAGTGAGAATGTTTCTAAAATGTCCTTACTGTATTCCTAGGTGGCTGACATGAACGCACATCACATCCTGTCCCCCCCCCTTACATATGTGTGGGTGCTGTCACACTCATGCTGCTGAGGGCTTCTGTCACTTGCTTGGGACACCAAGCTGATGTCCCCCAATCTCAGACTATTGGTATTATTCAAGCTTTAGCTTCACCCCCCCCAGCAGTATGTTTGAGCCAGTCAAAGCCACTCATCCCCCCCCACACACACACCTACACTCAGCTGTTTCAGAACTTGAGTCACCATATTCAGACTTTTTAGATCATTGTCAGGGCCTTATACGTGTATACTATGGAACCCAGGCTTTTGGAAAACTCAGTTTTACTGAAAACTAAAAAGAAATGTGTGCTTACTCTATATTTGCAGTATCTACACATTTTAAAATCCCAGAATAATTGACTGTTATTGACATAGGTATGCTCACAAATACAAATACTCTCTTTTAAAATTATTCTTATTTGGAAAAACTGACCAAAACACTGAACATTTGAGAGGTTCATTAACTGTATATATAATGAAAATGCTTCTCTCTTGTTCTGATTTCTGCAAACTACTGCTTTCAGTGATCGTGCATATTGATAAATTTTGGAGGATTTTGAACTATCTGCTATTAGAGCAGCCCAGTTTCATTGCCATGGATTTGAATTAGACTGAATTAAGTTGAGAAGCAATAAGATCATGTAGATTTATTTTCAGTTAATATAGTCTCCAGAGACTTTTAGTAATATATTGAATTAACAGTGCAAATATTGGCTAAAACAATCACCAGTTCTCAAGCTATACAGTGCGAAAACATAAAAAAATCTTGGTCTGTATCTCCAGTAAGAACAGATTTTATTTTGTAAGTTTTCATTCCAACAATAACTTTTATTGGACTGATTTTTTTTCCTGGAATGAAAAGTTGCCCAATAACATTTGAAATAGGTATATATATCTATATATATATATATCTATATCTATATCTATATATATATATATATATATATATATATATATGTGTGTGTGTGTGTGTGTGTGTGTGTCATATATATATATATATATATATATATATATATATATATATATATATATATAATTTTTTTTTAATTCAACAAGAAACATCTATTAAATTATCACTTATGAAATAGGCAACCATACATTTATATAAATGAAAACAAACCTTATTGGCATAATTTTAGTTGCAAACATTACACATCACTTAATATACCTAGTCGCTGTCAGTCATACATAGCTCATTCAAATCCTGCCTTCTTTTAAACCTTATTCCTCGTCTGCATGTATTGTTCCAACAATTCCCAGTTTTTGTCTATGTAATTTGATCCTACCCTTTTCTGAAGATCTTATTTCCAGTTGTTTATTTCTGTTACTATGTTTACTGCTTCTAGTACAGTTGTTTAGACTTTGATTTCCATTTCCTAGCAATTGCTTTTTTTGGCAGCCACCATAATTGCACTCAGCAAGGCTTTACTATATCTAGGCAATTACGATTCTGTGCCATGGCTCAAAAAAAAATTTCCTTAGTCATACCAATTTGCTCACCCTGTCTTTCTGATAGAGAAGTCTGCAGGGAAACACTTGATATTCTTGGATTGAAAACTCCACATTCTTACATAATATATTGCATATTCTCATCTTTAATGCATCTTATGTCAGGAATCATGTCAGTTTACTTAATGCATTTGCTCTGAATGCAGTTCTGTGGAATACAAATTGCTAAAAAAATACTTTCAGCAAAAAATAAACTTTTTTTTTTCATTTTTGTGCAGGAGTCAAGCACTCCTGCACCCATCATATAGGATGAGACCTCTCTGACTTACATGTACGCCAACTGCATGATTGCCCAACAGTGGAGAATGCAATTCTCAATGATTCCTGAAAGTGGGTTTCAACAATTTGTATTCTACCAAACAGCATTTGGAGTAATTGCATTCAGCAGATCAACTGGCTATCCTTCTGCTATTAGCTTACACATAGCAGATATGATTCCTCAGAAGCTAATAGCAGTCTTGATGTGATTGTTTTTGATAACTGCTGTGATGTTACTGGTGGCAAGTAAGCAGCCTAAAATAGAAATTTTATTAGATGTTGAACAAAATAAAAATGACTTTAAGAAAGAATAAAGCTGGTTGGATGCTGACAAATTAGAGCATGTAAAATAGATGTTAATTAATACTGTAGACAAAAAGCACTATTCATGTTAGCCAAGAGGAAGGCAATAGTGAATGACATCTGAGTAAAAAATACATCATGAACTTCATTCTTTTTAAAGAACAGATAGAAATGACTTGACTTGCCACAGTCTACTAGATGATAAGATGGATCCCTTGCTATAGTAACTACAACAAATGGTTATATTACATTAGTTTCATGACAGGAGACATTAAACATTATGTATTCTTCCCTTTTAAGTACCTTAACATGCTTTAACATTCCACATCTTCTCTATCATCACCTTGCCTTACATTTTTTTTCCCATTGTGCCATACTTCTGTAGATTTTCTGTCCACCACACATTCTGGTAGTCCATTCCATTGGTTCACATCCCTCTCTGTGAAGGGAGTATTCAGTTCCTGCAGTCTGCTGCCTGTGCCTTCTCCTTTCTTTGCTGTTCTTCCTATGCAGAATGACCCGTCACATCTCCCTAAAATGTCTTGTATACCAATATTGTATCTCTCCTGTCTCTTCCAACTTCAGATGAGCAAAGCCATAGTTTTCGTAACACCTGGTAATTGTCCTTTCCCTCCAGAGCTTGGATCTTTCATGCAGTTTTGTCTGAATTCTTTATAGCAACGTAATGTCTTTTTTCCTTATATGGCTTTTGGGTCAAAATTGGTTCCAACCTGCTGATAACGTAGCTACTAATAATCCTCTGTTCTGAAAGGTGTGATGTTAAAGTTACTGTTGTGGAAGAAGCCATCAGTGCCAGTGAAGGAGTTGCAGAAAAACAGTTGACTCTAAAAGACTTGGTCCTAGAGACAGGGTCTAGGGAAATAGCCATTAAAGAAGAGAGAAGGAAGAGAGGATGCCCAACTCAATCTCCACTTTAACCAGTGCCCTCATCATTTTGACCCACTCAGTTCATATTGAAGGACTGCAGAGGCCTGAAGGAACAAATAAACTTCAAAGATCAAGGTCTCAGATTCCTTCTTTGTTGAAGAAGAAACATCTGCTACATATATCTCCAACTTTTAAACCCCAGATCCTCACAGGCTGAAGGGGGGAATTGTTCCAGGGAAAGAAGAACTTGCATCCAGGGAACTTCCAATGTACAGTGGACAGCTGTACCTCACTTTTTGGGCTAGCCAGTCATGAGGCTGAAGTCAATGGAATGGATCATGTAAGATCCAATGTTCATCGTGCATACAGCTGCAGTCATAACAGATGGGGTTATCCTGCCATCAGGCGGGTTCTCGGTCGGCCGAATTCCAAAGTCTAGGTCCGGCGTCGGTTGTCGTCGCTTCCTCCCTGACGTCAGTGCGGCAGGGGTATAAAAGAGGCAGCCGACGCCATTTTCTTCAGTCTTTCTTGTCACGCGGTGCCCGAAGCAGAAGCATTTCACAAGTGCCGGTCAGCCAGCTCCTGAGATTTACGAAAGTATTTCAGCCGAAGTCTTCTTGAAAGCTAAGTACCCCGTTGGGGAAACTTTTCTTGCCTCAGACCGATGTCAGACAAAGTTAATAATTGCATTTCATGTGGGAAGCAAATACCACATAAGGATTTCCACTCTTACTGTATACCTTGCTTAGGCCCAGACCACGACGTCTCGGCCTGCCGTTTTTGTGCTAGATTCAACAAACGCACTATTAAGCGTCGGGCGGAGTTCGCCCTTCACTTTTTTGGCAAAGAATTTAATTATATTATGTCGTCGGATACTCAGACTCCAGTTTTGAGCAAAAACCGCAAAGATAAGGACCGACATACGAGGTCCGCACCACCTACTGATACCACGCTAAGGCCGACTACCGGTTCTCCAGTACTCAGCGAGGCGCCTACGCAGCCCCTGAGTACCGATGACAATGCATTACTAGTGTCTTCAGTACCCGAGGTCGCAGGCTGCTTGGCCCCCATTCCTACTACAGATACCGACGCCACTCCTGGCGGGGAAACTCAGAATTTAGACAGGCCTGCCATTTCTCAAGGGGTCTTCAGGCCTTCCTCCTTCTCTATTAAAGCCTTCACTAAATCTAAAACAGCCATGAAAACCAAAAAACAGGTTCCTCAGACACCCTCTCAAGGCACCATGCCTAAAAAACAGATGCTTAAAATGGCTGAGGATTTGATTACTCTTATCAGGGGTTCTCAACCCCCCCTCTGACAAAACACCCAGATTAGAGGAAGACTACCCTTCCTCAGATCAAGCTTCTATTACCTCAGAACTATCTGAGGACCAGGATTGTGCCTATTCTCCATTCGAAGACTCTGATGCAGAGGAGTCTATTCCCTCGGTCTCCCCCCCTGAGGACTTCTCTTTTGGGGAAACCCTGCATACATTGAGGGAACACTTTCACTGGGAAGGCCAAGATTACTGAGATTCCAAGAAAAGGCTCAGGGAATTTCTTCTGCTCCCCCAGCATAGGCCTCTGGCTATCCCTCCTGTTTTAGATATATTGGATGATGTGTACACAGAAGCCAGCCTTAATCCTGATTCTTTGCCTCCAGCTCCTGTTAAACCAGACAGGTATTACCGGGTTCCTGATTCTCACCAGTTCCTATATAAAAGCCATACTGCTGACCCAGAAACTATTTCACAGGGTCCCAAGGGAATTAAGGCCTCTACTGCTAAAAACCCATTACCTTCAGAGAGAGATTCCAGATCTTTAGAAAGGTGGGGGAAAAAGGTGTACACCTCGGCCACTTTAACCATGAGGGCATTAAACTGTCAGTTCCATATGTTAAAGTATCAACAGTTTTTGATAGCTCAGCTGAAAAACAAGATGACACAACCAGAACAACCAGATTTAAAAGAGTTGCAGGATTTGTTGCATGGTGCAGAGCAAGTGGGTAAACATACGTTGCAGTGTGGTTTTGATGCTTTAGAGGCCTCATGTAGAGCTGCTGTTACGGGGTCTGTTATACGTAGGCATGCTTGGCTCAAAGAGCAAACCTTACCAGATCATGTCAAAGCTAGATTATTAGATGCACCTCTTCAAAAAGATGTATTGTTTGATGTTAAAGCAGAGGAGGTGCTAAAGAAAATGGAGGAAAAAGCGAAATCAATGCAAACAGTGAAAGATTTCCTGCAGGTACAGCCTCCACGTTTCAGCAGAAACTGGCCTTCAAAAAATTGGTCCTTTCCAGCCACGGACAAACCTCAAAGGGGCGTCCAAGGGGTAGAGGGCAACCTCAAGGATTTTTCAGAGCAAGCATCAACCCCAAGAGGTGGAGAAGATAGATCACAGTCTTTTAGAAAACAGACACAATGACTTCCCCCCACACCTGCCAAGCAAAGCTTTAATGGCAGCACCTTTGGGCGGAAAACTGACATTATTCTCAAAAAACTGGCATATTGTTACAAAAGACAAATGGATTCTGGACATTATAGACAGAGGCTACAGGTTCCACTTTCACACCCTTCCAAAAATGAGAGGCATGCCAAACCTGCCACAAAATCAAAGGGCAGAGGCACAAAAACAAATTTCAGCTCTCATGGACATGAAAGCAATTCAAGAGGTACCTGCAAAAGAACAAGGTCAAGGGTTTTATTCCAGACTATTCCTGGTACCAAGGAAAGACAAAGATTGGAGACCTATCTTAGACCTATCCATCCTAAACACATATCTACAGGTGCCAAAATTCAAGATGCTCACATTACAGCAGCTTCTTCCCATGCTGGGCAAGGAGTCTTGGCTGGTAACATTGGACCTCAAAGAGGCATACCTGCATGTCCCTATCAGACAAGATTGCAGAAGATACCTCAGATTTCTTGCAGGTTCAACCCATTACCAATTCTCTGCATTGCCCTTTGGCTTATCAACTGCGCCCAGAGTTTTTACGAAATGCCTGGCATCAGTAATCGCCTTCTGCAGACTACAAGGGATACAAATCTACCCATATCTGGACGACTGCCTGATCCAAGCAGACAGCAAGGACATACTACTGCAGCACCTGGCGTTTGTAATAAAACTGTTGAACTTCCTGGGATACACAGTCAACAGAAAGAAATCAAAACTAATACCCTCTCAACAAATAATTTTCCTGGGTGCCAGCTTGGATACAACCACCCAGATGGCCTACCTCACGCCAGACAAGCAAGGGCAACTGTCTCAATACTTCAGAAAAATGGCAACTTACACCAGGCTAACTGCAAGGAAAGTCCTGCAGGCTCTGGGATTCATGGCATCTTATATCCTACTAATCCCATGTGCAAAGCTGCATATGAGGAAACTTCAATGGTACCTTAGAAACTTATGGTCTCAACACAGCCACAGCTTGGAAGCAATTATACCACTCGTTCCATGCCTTCAAAAGGAATTTATGTGGTGGGCTCAAGCTTGCCAAAGAAACACAGGTCTTCCTTTCTGTGTACCTCAAGCAACTCAAATCATCATAACAGACGCCTCAGACTACGCCTGGGGAGCACACATGACAGATCAGTGCATTCAGGGAAAATGGGCAAGAAAAGAGAAGCTGCTTCACATCAGCCAAAAGGAAATGCTAGCCGTGCAAAAGGCTATTATGACCTTCAAAGACCTACTGCATCCAGGCCAGCTATTGATAAGGACAGACAACACCACAGTGATGTGGTACATAAACAAACAGGGGGGAACTCATTCATACCCCCTGTGCAGGCACGCCATGACCCTATGGAACACAGCACTGGAATTGAAAATTCAACTACAGGCACAATTCCTGCCAGGGAAGGAAAACACACTGGCAGACAATCTAAGCAGAAATATGACAGATCCACACGAATGGAAGTTGCATCCTCAAATTTTCACAAAGATAACTCAGGCATGGGGACAGCCAGACATAGATCTCTTTGCTACCCTTGAAATTGCCAGTTGAAAAAATTTTGTTCAAGGACCTATCATCCACAGGCCTGGAAAGTGGACGCACTTTCCTTCAATTGGGCAACATTGACAGTCTATGCCTTCCCGCCTCTTCCTCTGCTGCCCAAGGTTCTATTAAAAGCCTGAGCAGAGAGGCCGAAAATGATTCTCATTGCTCCAGACTGGCCAAGGTAACACTGGTATCTGCTTCTGAAGAGCCTGACACATTCCCCACCATGGATCCTACCTCTAGTCCCTCTTCTGTTGTCCCAGCACAACTACAAAACTCTTCACAGCCATCTCAAAACTCTAAATCTAGCTGCATGGAGAATTCCTTGATTTCCCAACAGTTTCTCCTCTCCAAGGAGGTGCAGGATGTCATCTTGGAGGCCAGAAGACCTTCTACTAGAAAGGCCTACTCCGCAAAATGGAAACGATTTTGTGCCTGGAATCTAAAGAAGGGACAGAATCCTTGGGTAATAAATATACCTCAAATTTTACAGTACCTAGCTGAGATGTTAAACAATGGACTTTCCTTCTCCTCCATCAAGATCCACGCTTCAGCCATTTCTGCACAATACAACACAGATCCTCCTTTATTCTCTCATCCTCTCTTAAGGCAGTTCCTCAGAGGGACAAAGAATATAAAACCCCCAAGGAAACTACCAGTCCCTGCTTGGGACCTCATCTTCGTATTGGAAAAGCTGACCCTTCCTCCCTTCGAGCCAGCTTCTTCATCAGAGTTACAGTACTTGTCATGGAAAACAGCCTTTCTTCTGGCTATCACCTCAGCTTGCAGGGTTTTGGAGCTACAGGCCCTCATGGCTGTGCAACTATTCATCATTTTCCATCAGGATAGAGTTTCCTTACGAACCAACCCTACATTTATGTCAAAGGTAGTATCCAGTGTAGCTTTGAATCAGACTATCCACTTACCTACCTTTTATCCTAATCCACAAAACAAAGGGGAAAGACTACTACATTCCTTGGACATTCACAGACAACTTCGTTATTATTTGGACAGGACAAAGCCATTCAGGAAATCTGAGCAACTCTTTGTGTCCTATGCTGCAGATGCTCAAGGAAAGGCTATTTCCAAACAGACAATTTCAAAATGGATAGCCCACTGCATACGCTTTTGTTACTCATTTCATGGAAAAACTGTGCCTGCATGCATCAGATCCCACTCCACCAGAGCTACAGCTACCTCTGCAGCCTTCCTCAGGGGGGTCCCTACCAAGGATATTTTGGAAGCAGCCACCTGGAGTTCAGTGCACACTTTCTCCAAGCACTATCACCTCCCACTATACTCTAAATCTAGAGCTGGCTTTGCCACAGCAGTCCTGCAGGGCATCCTAGCCCCTCCTAGTATCACTTAGTGCCTACCACCCTTACTTAGCTTTGGGATTCTTCCCATCTGTTATGACTGCAGCTGTATGCACGATGAACATAGTACAGTTTTGTACCTACCATAAATGTAGATGTTCGAGTGCTCATACAGCTGCAGTCCAGGTTTCCCTCCCTCCAACCCCTCTTAGGATAGGCCTTATGACAAACCCTTTTCATATAACCTTTTGGGGTATTCTTTTATGGTGTATTTGCTTGCAACTACTGTTTTTGATTTATCAACATTGCATTTTTGCATAACATTATGTTTGCCTTCCTTCTGGGGGCACCTGACATCTGGGGCAAGAAAAACTGAAGAAAATGGCGTCGGCTGCCTCTTTTATACCCCTGCCGCACTGACGCCAGGGAGGAAGCAACGACAACCGACGCCAGACCTAGACTTTGGAATTCGGCCGACCGAGGGACCCGCCTGACGGCAGGATAACCCCATCTGTTATGACTGCAGCTGTATGAGCACTCGAACATCTACATTTATGGTAGGTACAAAACTGTACTTTCTCCCTCCATGGTCGTTATAGTTCAGTACAAGTCTCAAAACACTGAATCTGTTTCAACTGTAGAATGCTAACTATACACAGTACTGTAATTTGTTTTCCAGCAATGTTTTAAATATCCCAAACAAAGTGAAAAGATCAAACGTAAGAAACTTTTACTTACAGCAATAGAGAAGATCTGTCTGACTGCCATAGAGGGCTATCCCTAAACCCACTGAATTGTCTAATCCAAGATTCTTGGGGTACATAAGTCACCTGAGTCAAACTTCAAACATTCTTCAAATGAATGTTTCTGCACATTTACCAGCCATTCTCTAGACAGTGGCTAACCAACCCATTATGGCCTCTTTTAAGGGTGTCCTGTATTGTAGATTTTTCTAGAAGAAATATCTGTCCTCCCCGTGATTTATATTTCATGTTGGAGGAGGTACCTTTACCATCATTTGAACTAGCTTGATGGCCTTTCTTGGAAAACACTTTCTAGTTGCTGTAACCCCAAGATCGAAGGATTTCAGATTTATAAACCATCAATTCAGAACACAATACATAGTCTGTTACAGTGAAATGGTGCTGCTGAAGACAAAGCCCTCCTTCATGTCCTAGCTTGTCTCAGCAGTATCTCCTTGCCATTCCATTTAACTCTCAAGTTTTTGTCCATACTGCTAAATGAAGGAGAACATATCATGTTTGTTTTGGTTGTGAGTAGAATTCCAGGGAACTTTACTAGGAGAACCCATGTCTTCTGAAAAACAGGTGAACTTTTGTACATCTGGGAAGAAAGAGCTTCCTGCAGCAGATCAAATTCTGACAGTTTGCTGTAAGTAAAATAAACCTTTGCAGAGCACTTTTAAAGTGCATTTTCGCCATTGCAACATCAACATCATCAAATATTTAAGAAATGTTTCTTCACAATACAGTCTGTAGGCTTCTTCATGGGCAGTTCATAACTTTGCAAGATATTACAAGCTGGAAGCAAATTCTATAGGTAGGACCAACAGGGTGTCCTGTAACTGTTCACCTTTTTGGATAACCAAGTACTGCAGAATGTAATGATTTATGATTTATTGTTAAAGTGACTCTCCCTAAAACGGATACTACATTTGCATTCCCTCCTCCTCTCTTGCATGGGGACTTCTATATAGTTAAGGTTCTTCATATTTACTGTATTTGGGAAAAAAAAACATCTGTGTTTATTGGTTATTTCATGATTGTTATCTGAGTAATCACTGCCACATGTACACTTCCTTGCAAGGATTTTAGACTGAAAGAATCAAAAAGAGAACATAACGTTTGTATATGGTGTGATGATGTGAGGTATTGCCAGCTTTACCAGGAGACGTAGGGCAGTGGATGTACAACATGTGCTAGAGTAGTTAGCTGGAATTTTCTAAAGAATTATATGTCATTTTTATATTAAACTGATTTCTACAGATGTGTATGTTGTAAATGTATTTGTAAAGATGTGTGTGTTAAAAATGTATCAACAGTGTGTCCTGCTGCAGAGAAAAGAAATATACACTTATATGAGACTGTGCTGCTGTAAATAGGATACTGGAAGAGAAGAGGTTAATCTCAGTCCAACTAACTTTGAAAAATTTTAAGAAATTAAATTATTTAATTTAGGCCATAAAGATATCTTACAGTTCTAAACGCAGCCAGAGATGAAATGTATATGCCATAGAATGGTTTATTAGCTCCTGTAGGATGAGTGAAAGTGATTATTGTTGTACTTCCAGAAGCTGCAACAGATCTTAGCAAAGCTCTATGCGTGTGTATTATTGACACATATGTGCTACATCCTGGCAGCTTCTAGACAAGGGGGTAGTATGGGAACCAGAAATCATATGACTTAGATGTGTGATGTCATTCTGTAAGCCAGCTCTGTAATGATATTGTAATACTAGATGAGACTGAAGTGTCAAAGGATGCTGTTTTTGGAACCTGACAAACTAGGACCCTTCACCCAATTCATCTTGCCTTGCTCTGGTAAGCAACTAGAGAATAGTAATTTTTCAGATCAATCAGGGAAATATAGAGAGATTAGTTAAGTACTGTTTTTCTGTATCGCTGTGAATCTGTTCATCTGTGTTGTTTTAATATTTCCTGTGATTGAAACTCTGGTGTTTATTGTAAATAGATATTTCGTATTTTTGTGGTCTTTTATTATTAAATATATTTAAACTTTTCATTGTGGCTGGTCCTTTAGAGAATATTGTAACCTGTGAGAGTGCTTGTATCTATTTAGTGACTCTGTGACCATTCCTGAAAACCTTAGTGCATTGGTCAGATACTACCATTTACATTAATATAATTTGAGAGAGAGGTCCCTCTCCAGTGTCAGTGGGGAGGATGCAGGCTCCTTGATTACTGGCCCAGAGAGGGATGTCACATATGGGTATCTTCCACTTGCATAGTAACTTCTCAGGTTTAACATCAGCATTAGTCCTCTGTACGTTTTTTTTTTCAGTTTGCTTTGAAAATATGCCACATAACCTTTAAATTATATTCACATTAAATATAAAAAAGTCTACATTTTGGGCAGTGCTTGTATTACTTTCAATCTCCGCTACTGCCTAGTTAAATGTTGTCTAAAACACTGTCTATGTAGTGTTGTTGTATACTAGCACATCTAACTGTTGCCTAGCTAATGAGTGATACCCCCCCCCCCCGATGATGTGTATTCAACTAGTGGCATGGATGCTGGAGGGAGTGGTTGAGGAGAGTATAGGAAAGAATGGCCAACGCCAACTTGCCCATCCTGATAGCAGGAAGACAGCTTGGCCTGCTGCATTGGCAACACTTGTAGGAATATACCCAGGTGTATTGCCCACAGCATGAAGAGGATAGTGTGCCTACACTGCAAGCAGTGTGTTGCCTGGTTTGAGAGGATGTGCATTGATGGAAGCAAACATGACCTTTCAGAGTAGCTGTAGGGAAGCTTGCAGGCTTCCAAGGGAGTGGGCATAGGCCGGTTTACAGGCTCTGCTCCCTAATATCTGATTCTCCCTTCCATTAAGGAATGAACAGGCCAGAGCACTGTTGCCCCATTTTAGGAATGAATGGTTCAGCTGGATACAGGAAGGGTAGCAATTGGATCATTTTTGCTTATTTGATATTCACATGTTGATTTTATGCTTTTCTCTCAGTGGCTCCACTGAGAATGACATCTTTCCGGTTAGATATTCATTCATAATCAATAAATGTCAGAAACCACAGCACACTGTGCCTAAAACACTGTAAACAAATTACACCTCACTACACCCAGAAAATCACCTGGTAACCCCTCTAGAATTACCTAAGCAACAAAGGAATCTCTGTGTAATAACTGATTTTGGTCATAATCCTTCGTTTAGTAAGCTGTCACTTGTATACCTCATACTTTTCATTGTAGTCCTGCAGGCTAGGTATCCTGTACCCAGAGACTATTTCTTTGACTGCTCATTCTCACGCCTTAATCACAAGACTGCTTGCCTGCCTGTGGCCAGCTGTCTTGCATGCAAGTATGCTGTCCAGCTCCTAGTAGGAAATTAAAAAAAAAAAATAGTTTTTTCACAAAGGTATGGAAGCGTGGATATTTCTTTCTTCTCAACCACCCCACCTCTCTAAGCACATATACCTTATGTACTGGCTCAAGCCTCTTTGTAGAACAGCCACTTAGACACTTTCACGTACTAGCCAATCACATGCCTTGTCATAAGCCTGTTTCATATAGAGTGTTAATGCTTTTGATGCATGCATTTCTGTTGACCAGTGACACTTCTTACACAGTGTAGCACATGCTGACAACTTCTCCATGCAATGTGTTGAACACTGCCCTATCAAAAGAGGTGCCAGATTCTGCCAGTAGTACATCATAAGGATCACTCCAGTCCGTTAGTTTCTCATATAATATGGTGTAAGCAGGAAGGAGAACAAAACATTCTCTTCATTCTATTACTGAGGATTTTTTCCTGTCTTACCAGTCTTCCAGCTATACAGCTCAAATACAAAAATAGAAATCTTTTACCCATGTTAGGCATTTTCTCAGGCCTAAAGTGTCTTACGTTGAAATCTGTTATCTTTATCACGTGAGTACTCATAGTAATGTGGAATGCTACACATATCAGGCTACTGCCATACCCATAGTATATTGTATTTACCATGCACATATATATATATATATATATATATATATATATATATATATATATATATATATATATACATACATACACACACACACACACACACACACACACACACACACACACACACACATATGGTTTCACTTTATAATCTCGAAATACTAAAATATCAAATTTTAGTATTTCGAGACTATAAAGTCTAAAGTGCAGTTGCATGAAACTGCATAATATCGAATGCGGAAATGTCAAATCCTCTGTTATGTTGTTGCATTCGTGACATGCAGTGTGGTTTGTGGATTTAGCTGGGGAGTCATGTAAGTAGTGTTCTTGTAAGGGTATTGGGTAGGGATTTTAGTGTATGTAGTGGTGAGTTTTATGTGTTTGTGTGTTTAGTGTGACCTCGGAGTTAGTGTATATAAATAGCGGGGTGTGGGGGGCTTGCCCCCCTGCTTATAGGTAGGGTAGGTGTGTTTGTTATGCTGTGTTTGTGTGTTGTTTTGTTTGTTGTAGTGTAGTTAGGTAGGTGTATGTGTGCTTGTTTTTGTGGTGGTGTGTGTATGATCGCGATTTTGAATTTTGCGGTTTTTGTTTTTTTGAATTTTTGGCTTTATAGTCTCAAGATACTAAAATTCTGTATTTTAGTATTTCAAGATTATAAAGTGAATCCATCCACACACACACACATATATATATATATATATATATATGTGTGTGTGTATATGTATACACACACACACACAAGTATATATATTTTTTCAACCATTTTGATATTATTAGCTTCTCTGATAGTGTTGTCACCTCACAGTAAGACGTCCTGTTCGATTCTCAGCTAGACCGTCTTCTGTGAGTTGACATGCGTGAATGGGCGTACCTTCGTTGAAGGTTGTGCGTCAGGGCTGGCAACTCGGCATGTAAAAATCTACTGCCAATCATTAGCGGACCGGAGTTCCGCTGTGGCGACCCCTAACCGGGAAAAGCCAAAAGACACAACAACAAAGCTTCTCTGGTACTGTATTGCAAATATTGTATTTACTGTTTTGGCTTATGGCCTACATTGTGTTGTTATGCTATTATATGTTTCCTAAGTTTGTACTTCTGAGCCAAGTCTCAAAAAGGTCCATGTGGATCAGTGCTGCTTCCCAGTTAACATAAACAAATAAATAAACTGCCACTTATTTCTAGGAAGACAAGCTGTACATAAAGCTGTGTGGAAAATATTGCTTATATAATCTTGAATCTCTTTCATCACTTATTTAACTCTCTGAATATGTCCAGACTAGTCCCTTACATTAATAGTACATTTTCTGAGCTAATAATATCCAGTCAGCTTTTAAATATCTTAAATAGATAAAAATTAATGCATCATGTAAAGATAAGAATTTTGGAAGGCTGGGGCATGCTGTACTTTCCCGACCTTGGACCTGTTTTTGAAACTTGACTCACCCAGTTAGATTCATAAGCTGCTGTACCAGGAATGGCATTCTGTGCTTTGCTATAAAAACAGTAGAGAGATGTTGTTTGTGTTTGTGATTTTTTTTTTTTGTCCAGTGCTTCATCGTTACACAGTCCTTACCTGGTATGCAGATAGCTGTTTGCATAAACTAGAAGTCTTTTTTTTTATTCAGATAAACCTCAACAGTTTATTTTATTTTATTTTACATTTGTTTACGGAGTAGTGTCTGAATGGGCAACAAGCCCATTTTCAGTGGAGACCTGGGGAGAAAAGTTCCAAAAATACATTGCATAATGATTTCCAGAGACATGATGAAAAAATTAAGCATTACTTAAATAGTTGTAAAGCAAAGATGTGTCTAAGCAGTATACAGAAAAAAAAATTCAGGTAGTACACTTATAATTTTTTTAACAGCAGTTGTAAGTAGATAGGGGCCAGAAATCTCATAGGATAGTTTACGCTAGTGATGCAAGGTAGACTACTGAGAGAAGAGAAAAGGCGAGTGTAGAGAGAAGTTAGATTAGCCTGGAGATGTGCAGGAAAATAGCCATTGTTTAGAGTAGTATTCTTTTAGTAGTAGTTTAAAATTGTGAGTATCAGGATTAGTTAGAATGTGCTGTGGAAGAGAGTTCCAGGCATTGGCTGTTTTAAAAGAATATAAGGAGTCTCCGTGATAGTCGAGAGATTTATACATTGAGCATTAATTTGTCAGATGATCTTAGGAACCTAAGGCTTGTGTATGGTTGTACAAGGTCAGAGAGCGCGTGACAGTTGTCAGCTTTGTAGATGGCTCTATGAGCGATTATTAACTGAGAGATAGTAAGTTGGGTAGTTCGATCCAGTTAAGATGGTGAAGAGCAGAGCAGTGATGTAGTTTATGTGGTAAGTCTGAGGCGAAGTTGCTGTTTTATTGTAGCAAATTTCAAGGTTGTGCAAATGGTTGGTAAAGATTTGGGAACAGTAAAGTATGAAGAATAGGAAGTGGGATCTTGCTGCTGATATTCTGGCGTAGTTAGTTAGGGTTTTGCCATGTAGAGTGTACCAAGTTTTATATCGACTTTTTTGATTGTTAGTTCTATATGTTTATTGAATTTTAGACAGTTGTCTGTTGCGACACCGAGAAGTTTAGTTTGCTCAACTGGTTCGATTTTTGTTCATTAGAGGAGCAGATGGCGAGAGGTGATGGGTTGTTTTTTGCACTAGCACAACTGAAGACCATAAGCTTAGTTTTGTTGGGGTTTAATATGAAATAATCAGATAGGTAGTGTTCTGTATCTTGAAAGGCATTTTGAGTTTTCTCTTATAGTTTCTTACTGGAGGGGGCAGAGCAGATGAGAGAGGCATCATCAGTGTATTGAATGATAGAAGCGAGTTTAGTGGAGGTACTGAGCTTATTGATAAATATAATAAAAAAGAAGTGGGACAAGGATGGACCCTTGGGAACTCCAACAGTATTGGGTAGAAGGGGGGAGAGATTGTTATTCCATTTGATGGCTTGTTGATGGTTCGAGAGATAGCTATGAAACCAGGTTAGGGATATTCTACTGAGATTATAAGAGGCGAGCCTATTGAGGAGTTTAATATGACAGTTTTGAAAGCTTTGGACATATCAAGGAGGGTTGCAGAGATGAGTTGGCTATTTTTGAGGAGATTAACAGTGTTTGTGAAGCAGTATTAGTACTATGTGTATTGAATAAAAGTTTGTTCTTAAGGAAGTGGTTAAGGATTTGTTGATGTATACATTTTCTAAGATTTTTGATAATGGAGAGAGAGATTGGCGATTGAGCTGTAATTGGAAAGGTCAATGGAAGGGCGACCTTTGTGGAGGAGCATGATATGAGATATTTTCCAGAGGAGAGGTATATACTGTTCAGAGATGGAGCGGTTGATTAGAATAGATATGGGGGTGGGAGATGGTTGCTGCGGCAAGTTTCAGAAATTCGTTAGGCAGTTGATCAGCTGCCAGAGAACAGGGCTTTAATATACTTAGGTGCTTTTTTATATAACTAGTTTGGATTGGCTTAAGAGTGAAAGAGTTAGGGTTATGTTCAGAGGGGTTAGGGGGATAGATAGAGGAGATCAGAATCAGAGTAACCCTTTGTTGCTCATATCCATATTTCTACTGATTTCCATGCTTCTGTTGCTGAAGAAGAACCTGCAGTAACTTACTTTCAACATATAATTGGAGCACATTATATCAGCTATTCTTTTTGCTCCTGTGCCTGCTGGCCGTCAAGCCTCCTCCATCTTGACATATGCCCATTTATGGACATCTGTGGTGGGAGTTCCCAGAATTATGGCAGTGAGAGTAGCCATTGTTCACGCAGCCATGAAGGCTGCTTGTGTCCATGTTAGCAGCCTAGCTATGAAGTCATTTGAATGGCCTAGCTTCACCTCCTGGGCAGGAGAATAAGCTGCCAACATCACTGCAGGGATGCAGAATGGCTTCCTTATGCATGCACACTCCTATGCACTTGCTCTGAGCTACCATCAGACTGTGGCTTGGTGATCAAAAACCCCACCCTTAGGACTCCTTTGTAATGCCTCCTGCCCACATATGTCAGTATGTGTCCTGCTCTGTCCAATCCTCCCAAGGACAGCCACACTCATTCTTCCCCTGCCATCTCCATTAAGCACCTGAGCTGCTAATCAAACTTGGGTTGCTTGGGTTGTAGTCGGGACTTTATCCCTCTGTGCCACTGGAGTTGCCACAGTACATAGTATTGGGTGAGTTGAACATAGATTGCTAGTTGTTCGTGCAACAAATGTTGTTATCCAACACTACAGAGCTGTTGTCTTGAGAAACTTATTTTTGTCTCTGCAATAACTTGTAGTAACAACATGCTGTATCTGTTCCTTTCAGTTTTGCAAATGGTTTGAATGACTGCTACTTTCAGTAATGTTATTTGCGTTTGTACATGCTGGTACTGTAGCAACACTGAAGAAGACACAATTCTGATATTTAAGAAATATGAAAAAAATAAATCCCAAACTCTTCAGTAGTGTCCATACATAAATTTGACTCCTCTGGTAACTGACACTTAATGAGGCGGTACAGCACTGGGCTATCACTTTGGAAAAGCAGAATTAGAACTGTCAGTTTTTCCAAGATCAGTCCAGAAATCAAAACCATGACATATAGAAACTATCTGTAAGTCATTTACCTCTAAGTTAAATTTGTCAGCTTCTTTTTCAACAAACAAACTTTATTAAGTCAAGATTTATAACAGAAACTGTCAAGGTTAAGAAGCAAGAAGGTATACATATCCACTTTTGAAGACTAAACATCATTTTACACATTTAATAATGCAACAAGAAAAAGCAAATAGCAAATCCCCTTCACATGAGAACATTTTTAAGTTTTGCAGTTAAAGTTATATAACAAACAAAGACTGACTGACAACACTACTGTGGAAGAAAGGAAAAGCAGACCAGATGCTTTATAAATATTGCATGTTGATAGTTTTACTGTCCTTGCAGGCTATCTATCATTGCCATCAGCTGTAAAATGCAGAGCACATCCATCCCCATACGACCCTGGCTACTTTCTTCTATACTCTAGTTCATCAGTCATAAAACCAAAGCCATGCTTTTTATCTTCAAGAATGTGAATGATGATCTAACTGTCTTCTAAGCAGAAAATGTAGTCTTGGAAGTCTTTTGATCAAGTAGTTAGTTCCACCAGCCTATGTGGGCTGACCACTGGTAATCAGTTCAGGGTTAATAAGCACACTGATAATGTTCTCACTCGGACAGATCACGGACTCAGCATGCCTAAGGCCTTTCTTACCCCCAGTTTTCTGGACTGTCGACTGCATTCTTTCCAACTCTTCTCTGTTATTTACATATACTCACTAACCCTTTTAAGTAAGGCTGTTAATGAATTTATAGATTTGCAGCAGGTAAGCATGCTAGAACCCACCAGTGTTACTAATTGCATAATTTGCAGGGGCTTGAATGCAAACATCACCTGTCCCTTTTCATTTAACATTCATCCATGTACTACTAAGTTTCCCCAACTGCCCATCACTGGCTTATATCTGTAATGGCAAAACCTGAGTTATGACCTTAGGCTTCTCATATCTATAACTAAATGGAAGAATACCTATTCTGACAGACTTATGCTTTTCTGTACCTGTTGGCAAGCTCCACAATACGTTTCTCCTGTACTCTGGCAAACTGCTCCTAAGTAAAACTTCATAAACTCATTATAAGTGTCTTGACTCTTGTTATGATGACTACCTGCTGCTTCATAATAATACAGAAACCATTGATTTCTACTCCCAACTACTAAATATTTTTAGTCATTCTTTCTGGTATTGTGTACATGCACTACCTGCTTCTTTTGTATTCCTGGTGTTTATGTCATCTTTTACTTGAATGTTCATGACAGTAAGGATTAACTTACCTCATGTTGTCTGTCTATTCTTTCAGTAGTCATTTTCTGATTATTCCAACTTTTCATTTAGACATTGAATCATATATGTTTCATAATAAAGTTTAATAGTTGTTCCTGGAATTTTCTGTCAAGGACTTAACAGAAAGTGGGCACTTCTTACTTGGGCATCCAATGTAAAGAAATAAAGCTTGTCCAAGAGAGCAGAGTCCCATGGTTTTATTTGATGCAGAGAGACTAATAGATTTGACAAAATGCCTCAAAGACAAGCCAGTAATCAGCATGGAAATTATAGAATAGAGCGTGATGAGCAGGAAATTGTTAAAGATTTGAGCCTTCAGAATAGAAATGAGAAGCTTAAGAGGGTGACGATGTTCATAAGGACATAATAGTAATGAGATAATGAGTGCAGAAGATTCTCGTAATGGAAGAAGAACAAAGAAAGTAAAACTAAAGAGAGTATTTCAGGAGAATGATTGAAGCAGGAAGCCACTAACAACCAGGTAAGTTCCCAGGAGAGTAAAATATTGCTACCATAGTACAAACAAGTGTCATATAAATTTGAATAAGCTACTAGAACAAACTTAGCATTTTAAGCATATAAATACAAGTGAAAAGCAGTCTTGTAATTACAGTAGTACTGCTGATGATGTGGGTTAACAATTCAAATACTGGTAGAAGTTTGCAGTGGACTTTCAGCCTCAAAGAAATGATAGCACCGGCAAGTGGACTGTTATGTTTCTGTCTGCATCTGCTTGTTTTCTTCTTGTCTGTCATTACTTGTCACTCCTACCTGTGAGAAGAATAACAACAGTTGTTTTAACACCTTTACACCATTGTGTATTCTTGAGCCAGTGTCACGGAAAGTATCTGTTTTTATAAATAGTTTGCATATTTCCATGATAGCTTGGTAAAGGTTGAGATTGTAAATGTCTTAGTGTAGGCATAAAAGCATAATAAAAAGACAGATCCAATAAGTTATGTAAATTCTAACGTCTGTCATAATGCATTGCAAGATAAAATACAGCATCTTTTTATTAACACAGGCTCAGTAACACTGTCAAAGATATTTCAGGTGTGCTGTCGGTTTGTTTAATTTTCCTTATACTTTCATGCTTTTCTGGACTATTACATACAACCAGTAAAGTGTGAGTCACTCTTGAGTAAGAAACGTAGCCTTTTCTTTTTGCATACAGTAGTAGAGTAGAGTGTATCATTGGTCACAGAGCTTTATAGATGCAAAGTTCATTTCCTTCCTGGCTTATACAGAACATTATATGGTCTCACAACTATGTGATATCACTCAGTTGGAGTAAGGTGCAAACCTGAGGGGAAAGGTGAGTGATTAATCATGTAGTCTGTTAAGGTGCATTAAATTACAAGGTGTGGTGAATCCACTCCGAAGAAGGAAAGAAATGTTTTGGAAACTTCCTATTGTTTCTGGCACATGTAGTGAAATTTCTCTTTAGAGCTGCCTACACAAAGAGCATGTTGTGTCCTGATTTTACACAGTTGTTCTCTACTCGTGTCTTGATTTAACTGATAAAGAAGACACTGTAGTCTTGGCTTTTGTAGCCAATTTGCTGCAGTCCACCATGGTATGCATTTAGTTTCAGTGCAGTAATCACTGCCTAGTCTGCACTGATCAGATACTTTGTAGAAATAGTAATAAAGCATCTAGAGGCACGTGACATTTTTTTAATGTCTTGATATACAGATTTTAAACAAACTTGTGCAAAAAGGGATTGGGATGGATGGATGGATGATTGGATATGTGAATGCTGCATTTCTTTTGGGATGGTATTGTAAGTTAATTTTGTGTGCAGGCTCCATATTTAATTAATGAGTACAGCTCATTGCAGAACATCAACCTTTTCCGTTATGGAAACCTCAGCTAGTGTTTTCTTCTACTCATTACTGCAGTGGGCATTACATTGATGTATGGTGACATTGCTGAAGTGAGACATTGTCATTAAGCTTTGTCATCTTAATTTTGCAGGTGGGACGATCTGGAAGGCTGGGTCACAGAGGGACTGCAATAACATTTATCAATAATAACAACAAAAAGCATTTCTTGGACCTTGTGAACAGAGTAAAACCAACAGGTTCTCTGCTGCCATCACAATTGCTTAATTCTCCATACCTTTATGAACAGCAAAAGAAAGTGCAAAAAAAAGGGAAAAACAATCCTGTAGTTACAGGGGACAATCTTCTGAACATTATCAGAAAACATGACCAAAGACTATTTCAGAAACGATGAGTGAATTGTTTATTGCATATGAAATATTTACAGTAACAGATTTTTGAAGTTAAATATTTGAAAACATGTAAATACTATGAGTTTTGTAAAAAGTATGTTTTGTTTTCATAACTTTAAATAGGATAGACTAGCAACATCATGAGACTTATAAAAAGAGAATAAACTTTTTTCCTTGGGTTGTCTGTTTATTACACCTGTCTTATAAATACCACATGACATTTGTTGATCATATAGTGTTGCATGTGCTGGTGTCCATTATGAGCTCACATAACTGTTAACTGCTTTTTTCTCAAAAATTGTTCTGTTTTAGAAGATGATGCAATATTGTGTTTTTTGCCCATCAAGTGTCAGTGTTGTAGTTTACGTGCATGGATTTTTTAATGTATTTTTAACTTTGTTATATAGCCAGAGCATTTTATGCAGCCTGGACTGTAGTGGAAAGCATCCATTTATGTGCACTGTCCTTGTATGAAACTGAACGGGTCTAAAAATATATTCTGTAAGTATGGTAACACATTACCTGAAGGTAAAAATGATAGTACACTGAAATAACTGCATCATTTGGGAATAATTAATATATAACAATACTTAATTTCCATTAAATCATAAGGCTAGGGTACTCAGTCTTCACTTAGTTTTAAGCTTAAGCCATTGATTATGTATTACATGTATAAACCTGCATGATAGTAGAATGTCTCCCTCAGCAAAACTCATTACTTCATTTACATTGATTCTGAAAACATAGCTGCCTTGTCAGATAAATCTTTTTATGTGTAGACTTGCTGCATTATATCTGAAGACAATTCGGACTATACACACTTTCAAATGCTCTTGTATTTTGTGGATTTCTTCACATCTGTGAAGGCTAAATATTTCTGTGCTTTTCTGATTCATTGTTTCACTTTGTACTGCAGTCAGTTTTTAAATGTTACTGGTTTCTTCATTTTCTTAATTTCAGTCTTGTACCCATTTCTGATGGTTGGCACTACTTGCCACTAAATGTGAAGACACTGGCACTAGAGGAGGTTTGAATCCCACTTGTATACCTTATATATCAGAAACGGGAATTAAAGATTCTTGATTCTACTTCACCTCAGCAGGTTGGTTTGCTGGCCACCAGAGGGATGGTTTCTCGAGTCACACCACTGATATCCAATAGATTAAAGTTAAAAAAAAAAAAAAAAAAAAAAACATAGAAAAGTACACATATCACTAACCAGCCGTAAATGCAGCCTGGCCCCAAAAGCATAAAGGGGCTATGCACTGCTGTCTTGGGTATGGGCTTCCAGCATCCTCTATCAGACTGAGACTTCAAACTGATCACTTACAGTGTTGCATCTCTGGCCTAGCATCCCCGGCTTCTTTCTCACCACCCTGTCTATGAACAGCAGTGTCTTTCAGTGTCCTTATCCATGGTGTTTGGCTTCCAAACAAATGTTTACTTATATACACACACACACACACACACACATACATATACATATATATATATATATATATATATATATATATATATATATATATATATATATATATATATATATACACACACATACACACATATACATTCTGGTGGAATTCTTTCATTTCCCACAGCTTTCATCCTGGCAAGGTGCTACTGCCATCACTACAGATGCATTCAGGATTTAAAAAATGGTAATGTTTTCTCTTGGCCAAAAAGAGATGTCAGTTGAATCCCCCAATGGGAACAATGACATAACTGATCAAACGTCCTCTATAGAAAGACCAGAAGCACCAACTGTAGTTGATATTAATAATGTTGCTGCACTTGATCCTTTGGATTTTCGTCTGTTACTTTAAGCAGCCCCACTAACAGTACCCCAGTTAAAGAACAGAAGTGAAAACACACAAGGTGAAACAGAAGGACACAGTTACTGATTACCAACAATGAGCTGTTCCACGCAGCAGAGATAATTGCTGTGAATTTCGTTTTTAATTTAATCCAAATATGTACTGTCTGGAGATAAGATAAAAGCATCTCAGTCTTCAGGGAGGTCTCTAGAACAGATGGGATTAATGTGGGAGTTTGGAAGTTAGGAGGGAAGAAAGTAATAAAGATCTGGAAGATTTGTAATAGTTATTTTAAAAGGAGGGATGTAGCATCTTTTTTACACCTTTATCAAATTATCATTTAAGACTTATGCAAGCATACAGTAATATAAAAGAAAACAAACAATAATACCATGCTTCCAGTTGCATTCATTAAATATCACATATTCTTTTTATATAGTCATTAGTCCAGCATTACATAAATTGCTCAGTTCCTACCTTCCCTTGTAAATTGCTTATCCAATCTCTTTTTTCTAATCTCTTCTAACCTCCTTTGATTGTTATAGTCCTTGTGCAATATTTCTAAAATCCTTTATCAAATTCACTAGCTCATTTTTTCAGATGTGTCTCCTGCAGCATTGCTATTTGCACTCTGCATTTCTTAATATAATTCAGGAGTCTTACCTTTTTGTATATATCTGTAAGGTCATTTACATTCCAAGATAATATGGATGGCATAGCCATTATGATAAGAAGTTATTGTTCCCACCTATTGTAAATGACAGCATTTTGGATGTGTATTTCCAACTTTTCTGTTACATGCATACAGTGTTTGTCAGGTTGATCTTTTAGACATCTCCATGTGAACCTATGTCACATTTTCAAGACATTTTATTTTAATGAAACACCTCAACAAACAAAGAAAATCAAGTACACTTTCAGAATACTTCATAGCCTATTAACTTAAAACAAACACACAAAACTATGTACATCTTCAAAAAATGAAACTGAACCTTCCAGACAGGAACAGTTATTGCAGATAGCTGCAGCTACAGGCATTTCCTAACTTAAAATTAATGTTACTCATGCTAAAGCATGGGTTACAGCCTGTGCTCTCACATTGATTGATGTCTGTTCTCCTCCCAGATGTGAAAAATATCTCATGCTTTCAGAAAACATTAACTTTCAGCCTGAAGAAAGGTGCAGTGGCTATCTTTAAATACAACACTCTTCTGTTAAATGCATTTAAGTTTAAGGCTCCCAGGGAAGCTGCTATCTCTTACTCACTTCCAGTACTTTCAGACTTTATTTTTGTCTGAACTGCATACCCTTGTACCTTTAAATGTTGCATTTCCCTCAGCAAAAATGTTCAGGACTCTCAAGATTAATTGGTTACACCTGTAGACAGCTCAACTCCATGGAAACAGCAATGAGAAAAAAAAACAGTTAACACCTCTGCAGATGCATGAAAGAATCATTGGCAGTTTCACTCAAAACGGATTGTACAACTGCCATCAGCTGCAGACTCCCACTGAACATTTGCTAAAGGGAAAACTGTTATTATCATGGCTTATGCACTTCTCATGATTTTCATGATTTTGTCTTTTTTTTTTTCAAGTCTACTTGCTTACAGAAAATGACATGTGTTTAGCTTAAGCCAAGGGCATTAATCCAGACATTCAGCTGTACAAAGCTAAGATAAACCATCTCAACTATACATGTATTATAATCAGTGCACTTTTATACATCTCCTTCACTGCAGCAGCAGCCCTGTATTACAGCTTATTAAATTAAGCTTTTGCCTGGTCTTTCTTCTCTTTTTACATTGTAAAACCTATATTTCTTAAAACTAATAAAGTTATTGTTTATTTTAATGTCTTTATCACAAGCAACAATCACTGAAAAGACTCACCCCCCAAATTTAAAATGCCACAGACTACATATTACACAAAACTGTTTACTGTATAACATGCAGTATATATCATGAAATGTTTTATACAGATGGCATAAATAACAAAAATCATTTTATTAACATTTACTTGTTCTTTTTATTGTCCTTTAAAACCTTAATTTCATAAAGTAGGGTGTATGCTTTCCAGTACACCCACAATTTTAACAAAGTCAACAAAAGTCAAATCTTTCTCAACCACTTTTTCTTGCAAACCCATATTTCACCAATGTGATTGCTTTATAATCTCACAATTTCTTTCTGATTTCAGTTACTGGTTTTCTTCCTGTTGCTCTCCACCTCCTTACCCAGACTGTGATTCAAGTCCAAGGTAGTCTAGTAATTTCCTTTTTTCTGTCTCTCTCAAGCATTTTCCTTTGGAACATTGGAAAAAGTTTCACTTGCAAAGTCTCTGTGTGAGCTTTGTCAGAAGAGAAGCGGAGATCCCATGTATTTGATGGCTCACTTCTTGTTGGATAAACTTTTGTATTCTCTCCTTCACTTCTTCTGCATTAAAAAAGTTGTTGATTTTTCGGGAAAATATTCTGAAAGCAGCTGGACACAGCAGCTTGAATCCCACACTTATATCTCAACATTCCCTGGTTGTAGGGATAAATTTGCTTCTGTTCTCTCTGGTGTACATACAGTAAATACGTTTCTTCTATTTTTTGAGTTGATGTACTCCTTCAGTGTTTCATATGTTTTAATCAGCACTAAATATATTTGATTTATTTTTTTCTCTGAATTACTGGAAGTCATTTCTTGTACCAAAGCTAAAGCTTGAACTGCTTTTTGCTGAACAGCTGTGGGATTCTTCACAGTCAAGTGTTCTTCCTTCACCTTTTCTAGTTGATTTTCTTTCAGGGTATCTACATTTCTTTGCTGGCATCTATGCATTGTACTTTGTAGCCAGTAATTGAATTTTAATGAAGGTGATAGAATTACTAGTTCTTATTTCAAAGTTGCCTTTTTCTCACTGGGAGAGTTGAAATTAAGCTGTTGTTCAGTGTGTATCCATCTTGGCAACTGGGAAGCACCAGCATCTTTGAATATAGCTGGGGTGGCTGTACTACCTTTAGAGGGTCAAGACCCATCAGGCTGTGCCTCATATAGACCTATTTCAATTTTAAACCACAATTAAAGTGTTTGTCTATACTAGCTAAAAATGGCAAACTGATAGATCTGGATCTGTGGTTTTCTGGAGGGGAGGCAAATATTTGTCAGCATTAATATAGAAATGATGATCCAGATGGATTCAGAATGTGATAAAATACTGCTTCTGTTGGTGGGTCCTGATGCAGAGAAAGCATTTGACAGAGTAAGCTGGCATTTTATGAGTAAGGCAGTCAAAGCATTTGCATTCCCTGATACAATTTTGTGTCTTTCGGCTTTTCCCGGTTAGGGGTTGCCACAGTGGAACTCCGGTCCGCTAATGATTGTCAGTAGATTTTTATGTGCTGGCTTGCCGGGCCTAACGTGCAACCTTCAATGAAGGAATGCCCATTCATGCATGTCACCACACAAAAGACGCTCTAGCTGAGAATCGAACGGGCAACGTCTAACTGTAAGGCGACAACGCTACCGCAGCACCACCACCGCAGCCAGGATAAATAGGAGGATATATGAAAGACTGGATGCAAGAATTAAAGTGGGAGAGTTCCTCTCCAGTAAGTGTGTTTGGAGAAACCACACAGGGGTGTCTTCTTTACTCTTTGTTGTTTGTTTTATATTTAGAGCCACTGGCAAAAAAATAAGGGACGTAAACATTCATGGATATAATTGGTTTGGTAATCAAGAAAAGTTGGCTTTATTTGCAGGATTACCTTATTTGCTTCTCACATGCTGACACATAGGCTTCTACCATAGGATGTAATTTAGGTACAAAGGTACTTTTTTTTTTTTTAGATATTCACATTGTCAGTAATCTGTCCTTTAAACATTGTTTTTAAAGTTAAGTTGCAACCAAATAACTTAAGTTCTTTAAGAATGTCAGGGAAGCATTTAATTCTTTTATAACTTGCGTAAAGAAGAATCTGATGCTCTGTATGACCTGAGGGAAATTCATTAAGTGGAAATTAAACCTGCAGGTAAAGGAGGGGGAATTGTAATTATGGTTAGGGAATTTTACATCCAGCAAATGATGAAACTACTGAATGACCATGAAACCTATACTTGTATCTCAGTAAATATAGTTAAATGTGTTATAGACAGGATTTCTGATTTGTTGTTTGACTTGCTAACTACAAATTTGATAAGAGGATTTATTTAAGTATTTTGATGTAGAAACTCCCACCATTCCAGTTATATATGGCCTTCCCAAGGTATATGTCCACCTATGAGACCCATAGTTTCTAGTAGAGGTTGGGCAACAGGTTGGGCAACAGAAGCCATGTCAATATATGTAGAGAATAATCTTCATCCAGTGCTTGAAAAGTGTGAAACAGTACTGAAAGTCACAATCTTTTCTCCAAACGTTGTATAGAAAGACAATTTTGATAGAGTATCTGCTTGTAACCTTAGATATTACATCGCTTTTCACAGTGATTCCAAATCAGTGGGGAATAGAGAACATTAGGAGCATGCTATGTTCTAAATGTGTTTTCTCTAATGATAAAGTGAATCTGTTATGCAGTCTGCTTGAAATAATTTTGGAGAATAATGTTTTTGTCTTTAAAGATGATGTTTACCTACAAAAGGTTGGCGTAGTTATGAGCACAGCTTGTGCAAACAGCTACACCAATCTAACTTTAGTCCAATGGGAAGAAACATTTCTACTACAGGGAAATGAATTTAACAGATATGTTCTGTGGTATGCACGTTTTGTGAATGACATGTTTTTTTCTTTTGGAAAACTCGATAAAGATGCTGGGTAGATTCTTAGAGTACCAACACACAACACCATTTTTAAAATTTACCTGTAAGTTTTCAAATGAACAGATAGAATTCCTTGATGTTCTAGTGAAAAAAATCAGAAATGGGGTAGATGGCTATTAGCCTGTATAGAAAACCAAGTAGAAAGAATTCCACATTACATAAAAACAGCATGCATCCAAGACATGTTAGCAAAAACGTTATGAAAGAGCAGTTCCCGAGAGCCTCAAGATTACATAGTAAAAATGATGAGTTGGAGAGGTCCATGGAAGTGTTAATAGGAGAACTACTTGATAGGGGACATAACCAGACAGAAATAGACACCATCATAGAAGGTGTATATCAAGAATGTCAAGGAAAGGGTAGACCTTACTTTTCAGAACAAACTACTAGAAATAACCCTGAAACCGACTCCTGGGATGAAAAACCCAGCTTCCCCATTACATATGCAAGTGATGTCAGTCAATTTTGTGATATATTTAGGAAGCACTGGAACATATTGTTAGCCACTAAAGAACTTGAAGACATCATAGACCCTGGACCTCACTTCTCATTTACAGACAAAAAAAAAATCACTTAAAAGGAAGCTATGTTATAAAACCCAAACAAATAAGTCCCTGAACGCATCAGATAGGATAGGGACATATATGTGCAGGAACTGCAGAGCTTGTAAGTACAGTTTCTCATGTAGCACTTTTGTACATCCACAACAAAAGTTTAGAATTGAATTTAATTTCTATTCAGACTGCGGGACTAGAAATAGTCTTTTTTATGTGGGCAAGACTAATAGAATGCTCAAAGAACACATTTTAGAACATATGAGGGACACAGTAAACAAAAAGTAGACTAGTGCCCTAGCTAAACATGTAGAAGCTGAAGGGCTGCACCATGTTTTTAAATTTTGTTTTAGAAGTTCTGGAAGAAAATAACGGGGTGACAGAAACAGAACAGAAGAGGTTGAGCAAAAATGGATTCTGCAACTAAATGCAGACAAAACCCCCAGGCATCAGTGAAACTGTTTCTTTGAAACCATTTTTAAAGGTAAGAGCACTAAAGCACTAATTCCATTCTACATGGTTTTATAGGCATTCACATTTGAACTTGCATACTGTTTTTAACAGTTTTATGTCTATTTATGTTTTTCCTACTATTTTTAAATTAATCGAGTCTGATATAAATATTTAATTGTTTGTCTTAACTGATTGGTCACTTTGAAAGTATATATATCAAGAAAGGCATGGGATGTTTTAAGTCTGATGAAGCGACCTGGAAGGTCGAGAAAACGCTCACTTTGTCCTTGCAATAAAGAATTTTCCTTCTACTGTGGCAGTTCAATTTTTTTATACATAAGAATGAAAAGAATGTAAGGAATAGTCAAAGTTTGGGCACTGTACCTTATAATAGGTATCATTTTTATGAACATTTGTACAAGGAAAAAGGGTTTGCACATCCTGTTACCAAGAGAACATGTATGTTCAAAACTTAAATTGACTATGATTCCATGAACATCCTATACATTGCCATGTGCCAATTATGTCAATAGGAAAATAAAAAAAAAAAACATATGTGACTGTCAGAAATCAGGAGGAAAATACATAGGAATGCATTATATAAACATATTGAAGAAAATGGTGAAGCTCACCATTTTAGTTTTGCTGTCTTACAATGTATTAAGAGGTAGTAATTTAGTAGCCAGAAAGGAAAGTGCTGAATATAGGTGGATAAGCATGCTGAGGGGTGTGTGACTGTAAAAGCTCAGTTAAAGTTAAAACAATACAGGAGATTATGCTAGTATGTGGAGGAAATTATGTCATGAAATGTATTTAACAAGTTTACTGGAGCATAGCTTTATTAACCTAATGAAGGACATGACTTCCAAAGTCTCTGTCAGAGCAGGAAACCTCAAATGATGGAACATCATTCTGAAGCTGTTGAATAATCCTCAGTGTTGAACAGGGGAAAGAATCGGCAGCTTTGGAACATCAAAACAAAGATAGAGATACTGACATAGAGCACTTATGTAGTAGTTTAAGAAGTACAGTTGCAGGACTACCAAGATAGCTGAACACTGATCAACAGCTTAATTTTAGCTCTCCCCATGAAAAAGGAAACTGAGAAATAAGAGCTAGTAATTCTGACACCAGTAAAATTCAATTACTGGCTAGTAAGTACATTGTCTGGATACCAGCAAAGAAGTAATTTATAGAAGCTAAAAGAAAGTCATCAGGAAAAGGTGAAGAGAAACCACTGTCTGGAAAGATGCCTGCAGCTATTCAACAAAAGCAATTCACGCTTCAGCTTTGGTACAAGAGATGTCTTCCAGTAATCTAGAGGAAAAAATAAATCAAATGTGCTCAGAGGTGATTAAGATAAATGAAACAGTAAAGGCGTTTTTCAGCTCAAATAACAAAAGGCTGGGGGAAAAAAACAGAAGAAGCTTTAACTGATAAAACTGCAAAAAAAAAAAAAAATTGGGTTGAAATGAAAAGACTGGCTGACTATCACACTTCTCAAGAAGAGATGTTTCAACAAATGTTAGTATTAGAAGACAGACCACACAGATAAAACTTGAGATTTTCTGTTCTGAGAAGCTGGAATAACAGATTGTATTAATTTTATGAAAGCACAAATAAGCAACTTGACTGATGTTTCACGACAGGATTTGTTAGTTGAAGAGCACACTGAATCTATGCTCCAACAGATTGTATTAATTTTATGAAAGCACAAATAAGCAACTTGACTGATGTTTCACGACAGGATTTGTTAGTTGAAGAGCACACTTAATCTATGCTCCAAACCTAGTCATAAAAAAAACAGCCAAAACATGTATTAGTAAAGATGCGATCATACCAGCAGAAATAATCCTGAAAACTGTGGCAGAAGGGGAAAGTATTAAAAATTGGAGACAGCAAGAGTGTTTGTGGAAAATGATGATTCACTGAACACCAGACAGAAGAGAATCAAATTTATCCCAGTAATCACAGAATGTTTTGAAAGAAGTGTGACATTAAAGATGCTGTCTCCAGAATATTTTTTTCCTGGAGGATCAGTGTCATTTTTGATACAGAAGAACAAGGAGAAAACAAACATTTATCCAATGAAACATTAGCCTTCAAACAGAAGGGAACTATGCTATTCATTCTTCTGAAAATAACTAATAGAAATATTTTGCCAGTGAAACATTTTTCAGTGTTCCAAAGGAAAATGGTTTAGAGACAGGAAAAAGCACACGAGGATCCTAGACTTGAACCAGCTTCTGGTTTTGGGAGATGGAGATGAACAGGAAGAAGACCAGCAATGCTGAAACTAGTGAATAAATGTTAGCATATAAAGCATCAATCACTTTTGTGAAATATGGCATTCCAAGAAAGATTGGACTTTTGTTGAGTTTCTTAAACATGCACTTGGATTGTAAAGCATATACCCCACTTTATACTGTTAATGTTTAGAAGGTCACTAAAAGGAAAAAAAAGTAACTGTAAGTAAAACAATTTTTGTTCTTAATAAAATTTCTATAAAACATTTCATGATATAAACTGCATGTAGTCAGGGGTTATTTTAAATGTGGGAGTGGGAAAAATCTTTTCTGTGTTTGGTATATGTGATAAAGATATTAAAGTAAACAAGTACTTTTTTAGCTCTAAGAAATATAGACTTTACAGTGTAATAAGAATAGGCTAAACAAAAGCAAGCTTAAGTTAATATTCTGTGAATCTGGGCTGCTGGGGTGTAAAAATAGTTTTACAAAGGTGAACATCTGGATTAATACCCTTGGCTTAATCTATAAACAAGTGATCTGATTTTAGTCTTCATTCATTCCTCAACTAACGGGCTCAGATCCGATTCGGCTCTCCAGCTGCTTTCCTACTCCTAATGCACCAATCCCTAACATCCCTCTGATCTCATTTGCCACTTTCTCATCTAGATGTGGTCACCTTCAGTTCTTGAGTGTAGAGGTGGAGGTCTTTTTTTTTTTTTGCATATTTCTTAAAACTGCTTACTAATCTTTAATTTTCTTTTCAAGTTACTATTGCTGATAGTCTTATACTTCATACACCTCTGAAAGTACCTTTTTCCCTACCATTGTTGGTAGGCCTAGCCTTCATTCCCTATGCCTTTTACACTTTGTGTATACCTTTTCCTTACCATAGTTGGTATTTTTCTAGCCTTATTTACAGTATAATTGTATATCTTCACTTACCATTTTTGATATTTAGCTTCTTCTCTTCTAGTTAAAATAGTTTAGTGATCTTGTTATTACTGTAATTTTTCTGTTTTCAGATTGTCCATAAAAGCAGGGTTTAAAAAATGTGATAAGCAGGGACACAAGTTGCCTTATGCTGATGCCAATAATCTTTGTGTATATTGCTTGGACTTGAATCATTTACAACAATCATGGGTTTAACTCCCAAGCACTAGCTGACAGGAAAAATAAATTGATTTTGAAAGGCTTGCAGCCAACTTTTTCTCCAAAGCCATTACTAGGGCTCAATCCCCCAAACACAAAATTAAGAGACCCTACAAAAAGGTCTGAACCTTCTGAGTCTTCGGCTTCTTCCTCCTTAGAACCTAAAAAGAAAAATAAGATCCAAAATTGCTCAAGGTCCAACTATCACTGGATCCTACATCCTCAGATTCAAATCCCTTACAGAGGACAACCTGTTCTCCTCATCTGGATCCAGTCCCATCTGTACTGCCTTCTCCCGTTTTAGAGAGGCACTTGAAATCTCCATCCCTAGCATCTGCTCATTCCTTAAGCAGTTTCACAGAAGCAGATGCTGAGGAAATTCTTCACTGCGCAAATTCACATGGTAGCTCTTATGGCTCATACCCCTTCCGGCAGGAAGCCTGATCATCTACTTCTCCTCCCATTACAGCTCCTTCTCTAATCCAACCTGTTGTTTTAGAGTCCTCAGATCTGAGCGTTCTGGGTCCATCTGGTTCAGATCTGAAGAAAGCACTTTTTGATTCGAGTACCGCTCTGAGGGCACTGGCTTGGAGCTGGATGACTCTCTGAGCCAAAGCATCCCTGTCAGATCCTGGCTGTTGGGGTCGACTCCGAGATTTTTGGATCTGTTTCTTCCTCACAGAGCCTTGGCACTGGACAACTTTATTTATTTATTTATTTATTTACATTTGTTGATATGTAGTATCCGACTGGACATAGGTCCATTTGCAGCGGAGGCCTGGGGAGAAAAATTCCACAGTTAAAATAGACAGTAGTTACACTGGATTACATAGCGATTAACAATTTGGCTCTGACTTCTGCCTTGAGTAAGTTGTTCTCAGAGCAGAAGGAGGCAATTCACCAGAAACTTGCTTTCTCAACTCCGTTGAATTTCTTCTGTCTAGAGCAGTCTGCCTTTGAGGTTGTGAAGAAAGTGTTCTCTGCTCCAGCAGGACAGATGGGTCCTATGCCCTTGATTCCACCCTCTACTTCACAGATGACTTTGCACTATAGGCCTGAACATTCTACCCCACAGGGACAGCCAGCTCAAAACTTACAGACTACCCAACAGGGTATTCTAATCTCTTCTGATACTTTATTGGACCACCCCACTGAGGAAGTCCCTAGGAAGAGAAAGTGCAAATGTATGCATTTGGAATCTCCTCAAGAGTCAGTCACTGAGGATACTGATTTCAAAGAAGGAGAGGGGTCCCCAAAATCACCACCTGATGGCATCTCATATGGAGACATGAGATCCTTAAGCAAGAAGAGTGGCTGGTCTTCCCAAGACCCTTCAGAGGAATCAGTATTCTGGAGGCCTTTGGAGCTGGCCAATCTACCTCCTGGGTAGCTCTGCCAGCTGATGAGCTCATTGATTTAGTCATTAGGCGGGTGTGGAAGGAACCTGATACTGTTGAGCCACTCCCCAAGAGAAAAGACCTGATTCTGGCTCCACAAGTTGGAAGGTAATTTTGGGGTAAAGCGGTGCCAGTCCCATGGTCATGGTGGCATCTACAAAAAAAGAACATGCAGAACAGAGTTCCACTGTCCATCCTCGTAACAGAGAGTCTATTGCAACTGGCAGATTTGGGAAGTGTGTTTTTGCTTCAGGGCCTTTTGCACTGAGATCACTGCACTGACACATTTTACAAGACTTCAAAGAGATTTGATTAAACAGCTCTCAAAATCTCTTTCTGGAACCAAAACTACTGAGGCTGAATCTTCAATAGTCTCTGAGTTGGCTACCCTTCAAGCTATATCTAATTCGTCCATGAGTCTTGTCTTGCACACTGTAGAAGGCACCTCAAGGGCTGTGGGTTCAGGTATTTCTATCTGGAAGTTCCTGTGTGATTTTGTGGAGCCCTTCAAGTCCTCATTTGTGAATGCTCCTTTTGATGGCACTTCTTTCTTTGGCCCCACAGTGAAGGACATATACTGTCTAGGTATGAGAAAGATGGAAAGACCGTCTCTGCAATGGGTGTATGTTTTTCAACCCTTTAGAGGGCCTTTTCCAAGAATCAATAGGGAGGTCAAACAATGTGGTTCATAAAGTCCCAGGGTCCTCTTCAAGACACACATGGAGATGGTCCCCTCGGAGGCAGAGGGGGGAGCGCTAATGGAAGGCAATGCCCCGTCACAGAATAGGCCCACAAGACTAGAGGTCTACAGATTCTTTTTCTGATCGACCCTTTCATTGCTCCTGAAAGGAGGCCTGATTGCCCACCTCTGGAGGCAGTCGTGGTCACGTATCTCTGCAGCAGAGTGCCTGGCTAGATATAAGACAAATGGGTGCAGAGAATTATTTTCAGAGGTTATATAATTCCCTTTTCCCTACCCCCTCCACTGTTGTACCCAATCAGAGGAAAGCAGCAGCACTAGAAATTCAAAAGTTGCTAAGAAAAAGAGTCATCCAAGAGGTCCCATCAGACCAAATAGAATTCTGTACTTACTCAAAATTCTTTTTACTGCCAAAGAAAACAGGGGACTGGAGACCAGTTGTGGATCTCACTGTATTGAATAAGTCAGTTCGACACACAGAGTTCTGGATGGTCACTGTTCAGTCCATTCTGCCCTTTCTGGGCAAGGACAACTGCATGTGCTCAATAGACCTTCAGGATTTGTGCTATCATATAAAGTTGAGCAGACAGTCCAGAAAGTACTAATGCTTCCGGCTGGGAGCCAGTCACCATCAGTTCAGAGCACTGCTCTTTGACTTCACCACAGCCAAAAGGATATGAACCAAGTGCATGGCAGTGGTAGCAGCTCACTTGAGACTGCAGGGATTCCAAGTGTTTCCATATCTATATGACTGGCTCATTACTGCCCTGACTAGGCATCAACTGATAGAAGCATGTGATCAGGTGTTACAGATTTGTCTACATCTCAGAGCAACCATAAATTATGGCAAGTCTTACAAATGACCTAAAATCAGAGTTCATAGGGGCTGTGTTCAACACTGCATCTTGGTAGCTTCTCTTGCTCTTTCAAGAATAGAAACAATAAAGATGCAGGTCAGGAAAATAATTTGCAATGCCATAATTACAGCCTGATTGATTCTACGAACCCTGATATCAATGTCATTGGCAATAATTTTAGTTCCTTTAGCGAGAGTTCTACAATGGATACTAGCAATACAGTGATCGATGCTTTCTCAGTCCATGTCATTGAAGATAAGAATAACTCAAGTCAGCAAAAAAATATCTTCACTGGTGGATGCAGTCGCAATAGGTGCTACAAGGCTGGTCTTACATCATCCCTCAGCCCAAGGCCATAGTGACCACGGACACTTCCCAAATTGGGGAAAAACAGTCCAAGGCACTTAGTCCCCAGAAGATGCCAACTTGCATTTCAGTGTTCTGGAGATGAGTGGCTCTTTTAGCTTTGCAGGTTTTCCAAGCCTCTCTCCCTCTCGGAACCATTGCAGTCCAGACAGACAACATGTCAGTAGTTTGGTATATCAACAAACAAGGGGAACCAGACCTTAATCCCCTATGTTGAGAAGCCCTCAGAGTGTGGCAATGGGTGATATCTTCCAACCCGTTTTTAATAGCAATGCATATTCTGGGGAAGTCCAACATGATAGCAGACAAATCTGAGAAGGTCCATCTTACTACCTTATGTGTGGTCTCTAAACAACAAGTGACAGATATGATTTTCAGTCAGTGCGGCCTGCCTTGCTGAAATTTTTTTTTTTTTGCCTCTCTCCTAAACAACAAGTGCAGCAGCTTTTTTTTTGCTCTTATCCCCCCACCAGAGGAATCACTCCATGATTGCCCCCCCCCGGTCTAATGTATGCTTATCCTCCAACCCCCTAATACCCAAATTCCTGCAGAAAGCAGCCCAGTTGAAGAGCAAAGTCATCCTCGTTAAGCCTTACTGGCCTCAACAGATTTGGTTTCCCTTTTTCTGGCCTCATCTACAGTATCCACCTTGGATTCTGGGTCCAACTCCAGACCTGTTTCACCTGATAGGCATGTCTCACATGAATATCTCAAACTAACAGCATGGTTTCTCCAGTTCCTTTAATTGCCAGACAGCCAATGCTGTCTTCCCCTCTCTGTTCCATAATTTTATCTTCCCATAAACCTTCCCATAAATTTTACTAGAAAACTCTACAGAGTAAATAGAAGAGGTTCATTTGTTTTGCAAAACAAAATCAAATTGACTCATTCAGTTTTGAAGTTTTTGGTGAATCTATTTAATGGAGGTACTAGTTCATCAACTATAAAAGTCCAGCCTGCGGCAATCTCCAGCTTTCATGTTAGACTTTTAAAATTCCTCACTGGCTTCCTCTAAGTTGTGTAAGCCTTTTTGAGAGGCATTCTCCTGCTAAGACATCCTTATAAAGACCCCATGCGACTATGGTATTTAAACTTGGTACTGCAAGCCTTAATTCATTCTTCCTTTAAACTGGCAGCTAAAAGTGATCTTAAATTTCTGACCTGGAAAACTATCTTTCTAGTTGCAATTACATCTGCTAGACCAATTTCAGAACTTCAAGCATTAGCTTCTAAGGCTCTATATTTGATTTTTTCATAATGAGAGGGTCACATTACGTACCAATGCTTCCTTCCTAAGGTGGTGTCAGAAACCAAAACCAACCAATCCATTGACTTGCCAGTATTCTTTCCAAAATTTGCAAATAAAGGGGAATATATGCTTCACTTATTGCATGCCCATAAACAATTATAATGTTAAGTTGTCAATCTCGCCTTCATTCTTGCTTGATGGGTTCGGAGCCGATCCCTCGGCTCCGACTCGGCACTTGCTAAGCTCGAGAGTTTCTTCTACCAGCTCGAGGCAGCCCCATATCCCATGATGCAAGGCAGTAAGTACCCAGATCTCGTTTGCCGCTTCGCTTAGGAGGTCTTCTTTTTACCAGCTCCTGGTAAGTTGTTCACTTTTGTGAGTTTTAAGCCCCTTTTAGTCAAAAAACCTTGTATTGATAGTTTTAAATTTATATTATTCCCTTTCTGACAGAAATTCCCTGTCTCCTTTATTTTTTGTTAGTGTATCTTAAAACCCTATCCCATCCCCCCCCTGTTAGGGTGTGTGTATTGGTTTTGTAGAATACCTTTTGGTATTTTATTTAAGTTATTTTTGACTGGTGTGTGTGTGTGTGTTTTTCGACACCATGTCAAAGGAGAGGGTCTCAGGTTTTAAGAAGTGTGACTCGTGCTGTCAGAAGATGTCTCTGACAGACGGTCACACTTCTTGCCTGTATTGTCTGGGCCCTCTTCACCTGCAGGACTCCTGTGCTATTTGTCACTCCTTCAGCCAGAGAGTCCTGCAGGAGACATAATAAACTGGTTCTTAGGGGCCTTCTTAAGCCGGAGGGCTGTCCGCTAAGTCGGCTCCACCAAAACCAGCAAAAGTTTCCAAGGCCCAGGCTTCTGTTTCTAAGCCTGCGGCCTCGGCTCCGACTCGTACTGAGTCGAGATCGCTCGGCTGGAGCCGATTCTGGCTTGACAAAGCGTTCGGCACCGATGGCTATCGGTGCCGAACCTATTTTGACCGCCGATGTCGGCTCCGATCGGTTCCGACACCCATGTGGCACAGGCATCGGTGTCGGCTCCGATCGGCTCCGACACCGTTACTTTGGTGGCTGTATCGGCTCGGCTGGAGCCGATACATCGAGCTTCCTGTCGGCTCCGGAAGTCGGCTCCGACAGGATCTATAGTATCGGCTCCGATGGCTCATTCCCGGAAGAGGTCGAGGTCTCCCTCCTTTGGGCCGATACTGTCGGCTCGGCCGCCTCTTCTATCGGAACGGAGCCATCGGAGCCGATCTTCAAGGTCATCCAGGTTGTCAGATCATGACCTAGAGAGAGTGGTCAGTAGATTACTCAAGTCACAGGTACTGGCCCAAATGTTACACAGTCCGTCTCAACAGACGACTGTTGGTCCACACCCAGTTACAGTTCCTCCTTCAACTCTACCCCAGAGCTTGGAGTTGGAGTCTTCAGGAATGGTTACTGCTACGGCTGGAGGACGGATACCCCCTTCTGTTCCTTCAGCCTCTACTCTTATCTCCTCTTCCTTAGAGGGATTTGGTGGTCGGGCTTCCATGGTCTCCTCCGAGGGGGTGAGTGGCATCCGACCCTTGTCCGAGCCCGCTCTCCCCCTTGGAGCCTCGGCCTTGGTTAGCTCGGCTCCTACATCTGCCTCGGAGACTTCCCTTGCGGTGGTCCCTGGAGTTCCTAGCTCTTCGGAGCGGGTTCTCTCGGAACTGCCTGGGAGGGGAGCATTCGAGGTGATGAAGAGTGTACTGGCCACTGGTATCAGTCAGCAGTCTGTTCCCGTAGCTCCTCCCTCTATAGTACCTGTTGACATCTCTGCCACTTCTCTTGCTATAGGACCCAGAGATCCTCCGCCTCAGGTTTCCCCATTGGGAATTTCCCCCTCTTCCGAGGATTCTCCTGATGTTTCGGGAGATCCTCCTAGGAAGAGGACTTGTAAGAGGAAGCATGTAGACTCCCGAGTCTGTCACTTCGATACTGACTTTGATGAGTCAGAGGGATCCCCTAGATCCCCTCTGAGGATGTCTCCTTCTCAGACATCCTAGAACTTCTAAAACAGAGGGAAACTGGCCCACCAACAATCCCTCTGAGGATGAGTCAGTATACCTAGAGGCGTTTGGATCTCGGCCCTCCACCTCCTGGGTGTCTCCGCCTTCGACCCCCTTATGCAGGTTATTGCACGAAAGGCGTGGGCAGCTCCTGACTCTGTAGAGCCAGTCCCTAGGAGGCCTTCAAAATTTATCACTGCCCCGAGTGACAAACAATTCCTTACCAAGGGTGTCCCGCTGATGCCATGGTGGTGGCTGCGGCCACCAAAAGGAACTTGCAGATCCTTCCGTGCCCGTCCATCCTCCTAATAAGGACTCTAGGACCATGGATAGGTACGGCAAGCGGATGTTTTCCTCAGCGACCTTTGCTATGCGTTCGCTGAATTATCTTTGTCACTTCACCAGACTCCAGAGAGATATCCTGAAGGAGCTGGGAGAAGTAGTTCAGGATCCTACAGCTGCAGGGGCTCAAGAAAAGATTGCTTCGCAGCTAGGAACCCTCAATTCCATTGCTAACTCCTCCATGCGGCTAATATCTTATGCTGCGGATGGAGCGAGTAGAGCCACAGGCACAGGTGTGGCTCTTAGATGCCAAGCCTGGATGCGGCGATGTGATTTTGCGGATCCCTTTAAGGCGTCCTTCACAAATTCTCCCTTTGATGGGTCAGCTTTGTTTGGCCCTCAGGTGAAGGAAACCTTGACCAGGTGTGAGCAGGATGGCAAGACTCTTTCTGCTGTTGGAGTCCGTTTTTCCACCCCTTCTAGGCCTTATCCCAAAGGACAGAAGGGTGGGAAGATGTGGTTCCGTAAATCCCAAGGAGTCACGCCGGATTCACGTGGTCAGTTTACCCCTAGAGGCAGAGGGGGTAACAACAACAGACGCTCTAGAGGCAGAGGGGTCCAAGAACCAGGGAAACAGGGAGCCTCTCTCTGATAAGCCCTTTCAGCATCCCTGAGGTGTTGCCCGGCTGTCCCTCCTTGGAGGCAGTCGGGGGAAGATTATCACTGTACCCAGAAGCCTGGCATTCCCTCACTCAAGACAGATGGGTACAGTCGATCATATCCAAGGGTTACATAATTCCTTTCGAGGAAAGTCCCTTCCCCTCAAGTTCCCTTCCAGATGTACCACCCGGTCTAAGGGAGATTGCAGAGTTAGAAATCGCAAAGCTACTGCAAAAAAGAGCCATTCAGCCAGTTACAATAGACCATTCAGAGCCCGGAATCTACTCAAGGTTCTTTTTGGTCCCCAAAAAGACTGGAGACTGGAGACCAATATTGGATCTCAGCAGACTCAACAAGTCTGTCAGGAAGACAAGATTCCGAATGGTCACTCTTCAGTCAATTCTGCCCTTCTTACAGAAGGACAACTGGATGTGCTCAATAGATCTTCAGGATGCGTACTATCACATCAAAATTCACAGAGGCCGCAGGAGATTTCTCCGCTTTCGGCTGGGGTCCAGTCACTTCCAGTTCAGAGCCCTGCCCTTTGGTCTCACTACAGCCCCCAGAGTGTTCACCAAATGCATGGCAGTGGTCACGGCTCACCTGAGACGTCAAGGATTCCAGGTGTTTCCGTATCTCGACGACTGGCTCCTGTCAGCCACCACCAGGCATCAGCTTATACAAGCCAGGGATTACACAATAGACCTTTGTTCTCATTTAGGCATCTCAATCAACTTCAAAAGTCATCCTTATCGCCCTGCCAATCTATTACCTTCATAGGCGCAAACTTAAACACTGTTCGATGTCAGCTACCCTTACAGAACAAAGAGTTTCAGACATTCAGACTCATGTCAGGATCATTCTGGCCAGCAAGAAAGTACAGGCCAGAATGGTTCTAAAGGTATTAGGTCTCATGGCTGCGGCCATTACTCTTCTTCCCTGGCTCGATTCTACATGCGCCTCCTTCAGTGGATGCTGTTCACACAGTGGTCATACCAGCAACTCCCAATGCGTCACCAGATTCTGGTGACACAGACATGCAAACAGCATCTTGCTTGGTGGATCACATCGTCTCAGGTTCACCAAGGCAGGTGCTTTGTACCCCGTCCCGATAGCCACTGTCACCACGGATGCCTCCCTGATCGGGTGGGGGTCATTATCAGGGCAGGATGGTTCATGGGACGTGGCAACCGTTCGAGTACCATCTGCACATAAATGTCCTGGAGATGAGAGCAGTGCTTTTAACGTTGCAAGCCCTCAACGACTTTCTTCCCGTAGGGACAATTGCAGTCCACACAGACAACATGTCTGTAGTTTGGTATATCAACAAACAGGGCGGAACCAAGTCCTACCCCTTGTGTCGAGAAGCGCTCAGACTTTGGCAATGGGCGATCTCCTCTCATCGGTTTCTGGTAGCAACGCATATCCCTGGGAAAACCAACATTATAGCGGACAGATTGAGCAGAGCTATCCTCATGCCTCACAAGTGGTCTCTCAAGCAATCTATAGCGGAAGAGATTTTTCTGGAATGGGGTCGTCCATGTTGCGATCTTTTGCTACTCCCCAAAACAGCAAATGTCCAGACTTCTTCAGCCTCTTCCTCTATCAGGCCATCCCCCCAGAGACGCTCTGACCCAGGATTGGCCCCAGGGACTTCTTTATGCCTTCCCTCCATTTCCTCTGATCCCTCAGGTGATCCAGTAAGCTACCGTTTTGAGAGCCAAATTGATTCTCATTGCCCCTTACTGGCCTCGACAAGTTTGGTTCCCGTTCCTCCATCATCACCTTTTGGTGCAGCCGTGGCATCTGGACCCAGTGCCAGATCTACTGATTCACCAATCCGGTCAGCTGCACCGGTCAATCCCTTCTCTCAACCTCACAGCATGGTTGCTCCACTTCCTTCCTTAGCCAGGCTTCCTTTGATCTCTAACCCAGTTAGAGACATCATAGTAGCTTCACTAAAATCCTCTACCAGGAGGATTTACACAAGCAAATGGAACGTTTCTCTTATTGGGCTAAGGCCCAAAATATTGATCCTTTTACTGCCCCTGTTCAGGCAGTTCTGGACTTCTTAGCAGAGATTTTTCATGCAGGCTCCTCTTCTTCCACAGTCAGAGTTCAATTGGCTGCTATTTCTAATTTTCATGTCGGGATAGCAGATCATAATATTATGTCCCATAGGCTCTGCAGGGCCTTCTTGAAAGGAATTTTCCTACTAAAGCCTCCAATCAGGAATCCTCCTCCTCAGTGGGATCTAAATTTAGTGCTGACATCCTTGATTCTTCCCCTTCGAGCCAGCTGTTTCTTGTTCCCTGAAATATCTTTCTTGGAAAACTTTATTCCTAGTGGCTATTACATCTGCCAGGAGGGTGTCTGAACTTCATGCTCTTCGGTTCGACCCCTATTTGATTTTTCACAAAGACAGAGTATCTTTGAGAACTAATCCATCCTTTTTACCTAAGGTCGCTTCAAAGAACAATCTGAATCAATCCATTGATCTCCTGTATTTTTCCTAACTATTCAGATAGAGCTGAACAAAAGCTACATTATCTTGACGTCCACCGTCAGCTTAGATATTATTTGGACAGAACAAAAAATTTAGAAAATCTGATCAACTTTTTGTTTCCTATGCGGATAATAAAAAGGCCTTCCTGTTTCTAAAGTGACTTTGTCCAGATGGCTTTCTTCGGTCATCACTGAAATTTATACGATCAGGGGAAAACAGCTGTGCTCAAAACCTAAAGCACATTCAACTAGGAGTTTAGCTACTTCTACAGCTTTTCAAGCTAGACTGCCTTTGGACACTATTTGTGCAGCGCCACTTGGGCCACTCCTCACACTTTTGTTTCCCATTACAAATTGGACTTGGCCTCCAGGGACAGAGCCAGTTTTGGCTCTACAGTCCTCAAGAGTTTGTTCCATTGAGCCACCCAGGATAGAGGTGCTAGGACGGTCCCATCAAGCAAGAATGAAGGCGAGATTGACAACTTAACATTAAGAAGTTATGTACCTACCATAACGCGTTCCATGTTAGTTGTCTTCTCGCCTTCTTTCTTGCGACCCTCCCTCCTTCCCCCTGGCCTGGACAGACCTTGTATAAGAAACTATTATGCTAAAGACCATTCAGACCTGGTCCTTTTTACATCTGTAAGTTTCTTCTTCCTTTGGGAAGTATTCTATGCTTGGTGCTATTGCCCTTTGTTAACAAACGAGATCTGGGTACTTACCGCCTTGCATCATGGGATATGGGGCTGCCTCGAGCTGGTAGAAGAAACTCTCGAGCTTAGCAAGTGCCGAGTCGGAGCCGAGGGATCGGCTCCGAACCCATCAAGCAAGAAAGAAGGCGAGAGAAGACAACTAACATGGAACGTTATGGTAGGTACATAACTTCTTATTTCTGCCTACAGAACAAAATAAATTAAAAAGACAGATCATCTATTTATTGTCTTTGCACACACTAAATTGGATGAATCAGTTACAAAAGTAACTAGCTAGCTAGATGGTTGACAGATTGCATTTCATTTGTCGATAAGTTGAATCTCCCCTTACCAAAACCTTTTAAAGGCTCATTCAACCAGATCTATGGCAACTTCTTCTGTGTTCCAGTCCAGAGTTTCTGTGGATGATGTATGTGTGGCTGCCACTTGGTCAAATCCTCATACTTTTATCACTCAAAAAGTAGATCTGGTCACGAGGGGAAGAGAAGCCTTTGCCTCAACCATACTCAGAAATATCCTTCCTTAGGGTCCAGCCAGGATTCTAGGTAGCTGTGGACTCATCCCATTAGTTGAGGAATATTATATACACAGCATAATATTCCATCTGTGCTGTCCATTTTCATTCTTCCTCAACTCCCCATCCCTTTTAATTGACTGACTTCTGGAGGAGCAAGAGGCTTCAAGGACACTACTGTCTTTTGTGTTGAGCTCCAGATAGGGCATATTATAACAGTCTTCCTACTAAGGAGCAAACAGGACCTGAGAGATGTTAGGAATTAGTACATTATGGGTAGGGAAGGAACTCAAGAGTTTTTGGAGGCCACCAGCTAGTCTAACGGCTGAGTCAGATGAGAGGATCAGATATGAATCCATTAGTTGAGGAAGAATGAAAATGGACAACACAGATGCATTGTTATAGTGAGTACATAACGTTTGTAAGCAATTATGGTTGAAAAATAATATAAAATAAAAGCCATGAGAAGTGCTAAGTTTCTTGCATATGCAAGGATATTATATTGTTATTCTCCATTAGCAAATGATCAGTAGGAGTCAAAAATCAGCTGAAAGCAGTTGTACATTCTGCTCAGTTCCATATGGAGTGAAATTCATAATGTTTCCTCCATGCAACTGCAGACTTGTTAGCTATTTTTCCCCTCATTGCTGACTGTTGTTTCCATGAAGATGAGCTGTCTGTAGGCACACACACTGATAATATTGAGAGTTCTGATAATTCTGTGCTGAAGGAAATGCAAACTTTAAAGGTACAAGGGTAAGCATTATAGTGAAAAATAGTTTGAATAAGAAATACCAACTTCCCTAGCAGCCATAATACCTTAATGCATTTAATAGAATAGTGTATAATTTAGTTTTATTTAAGGATAGCCCGTGCACTTTTCTTAGGGCTAAAAGTTGATGATGTAATGGGATCCTATCTCACCTACATTCATAACTGATGGGCTCGGAGCCGATCCGTCGGCTCCGACTCGGCCACTATACACTAGAACGAAGTCTCTCATTGGCTGGGCTACCCCTTATCCCATAATGCACCACACCTGCTTCTCCAGATCTCATTTGCCGCTTTTCAAGCCGAACGTGGTCTTGACTTGGCTGGAGCTAAGTGTTTTTTCTTGACCTTTTGGTCTTTTTTGACTAGGGTTTCTGTCAGAATTTAAACAAACAGCTGTTTTAACAGCTTTGTGAGCGTTTGTGGTCAGTTTGTTGTAAAATTTTATTTTATTCTTTTTTGTGCTACTAGTGGACTGGGCAAGGCCCGTTTAAGTTAGAGGGCCTTTGCCCTTATTGTATGTTTATCTAATTTTTGTTGTGGTGTGACTGAAATAGTTTTCGGGCTAAGCCCGTTTAAGTTAGAGGGCTTTAGCCCACGTAGTTCCTTTCTCTGTGTATTTCACCTGTTGTGTCGGGCTAAGCCTGTTTAAGTTAGAGGGCTTTAGCCCATACATTAGTTACTGTTTTTTTTTTCTTGTTGTCAGTTACCTGTTTTTTCTTCTGAAAATGTCTAAGGAGCAAAAGTCAGGGTTCAAAAAATGTGCAAAATGTAATTATAAAATGTCTATTACAGACAGCCATGCTGTCTGCGTGTACTGTTTAGGGCCTAAACATTTACAGGATACTTGCAGTGTGTGGCACGCTTTTTCCTCCAGGGTTCTCCAGGAGAGAAAAAACAAATTGATACTTAGGGGTCTGATTAAGCCTTCATTTGAAGAAGCTTTGGCTTCATCTCCAGCTTCTAAAAAGAAGAGATTGTCGGCTCCGACCAGTCTGTCGGGCCCGACACCCAAGAAGCATAGATCGTCGGCTCCGACCAGTCCGTCGGACCCGACAGCTAAGAAACAAGGGTCGACTTCTTCTTCCTCGTGCTACTAGTGGACTGGGCAAGGCCCGTTTAAGTTAGAGGGCCTTTGCCCTTATTGTATGTTTATCTAATTTTTGTTGTGGTGTGACTGAAATAGTTTTCGGGCTAAGCCCGTTTAAGTTAGAGGGCTTTAGCCCACGTAGTTCCTTTCTCTGTGTATTTCACCTGTTGTGTCGGGCTAAGCCTGTTTAAGTTAGAGGGCTTTAGCCCATACATTAGTTACTGTTTTTTTTCTTGTTGTCAGTTACCTGTTTTTTCTTCTGAAAATGTCTAAGGAGCAAAAGTCAGGGTTCAAAAAATGTGCAAAATGTAATTATAAAATGTCTATTACAGACAGCCATGCTGTCTGCGTGTACTGTTTAGGGCCTAAACATTTACAGGATACTTGCAGTGTGTGGCACGCTTTTTCCTCCAGGGTTCTCCAGGAGAGAAAAAACAAATTGATACTTAGGGGTCTGATTAAGCCTTCATTTGAAGAAGCTTTGGCTTCATCTCCAGCTTCTAAAAAGAAGAGATTGTCGGCTCCGACCAGTCTGTCGGGCCCAACACCCAAGAAGCATAGATCGTCGGCTCCGACCAGTCCGTCGGACCCGACAGCTAAGAAACAAGGGTCGACTTCTTCTTCCTCGGCTCCAATGGCTTCGGAGCCGATGGCTGAAGGGTCTGCCTCGGTGCTTCTTTCCTCGGCTCCATTGGTGTCGGAGCCGCAGGTTAGTGCATCGAGAGGCCAATCACCATCCTCGGCTCCCTTGGTCTCGGAGCCGTTGGAGGTGTGCAGCTCAGACTCTTCCCCCTCAGCTCCGGAGCCTCCTTCGTTGCCAACACTGTTGCAAACGGTCCCGGTCTCGGGTCCGATAGTGCTGGAACCCTTTCGGAGGCAATCCCCTGCTTTATCGGAGCAGAGGCAGAAGTCTTCTCGGCCCCAATCTGTTTCCTCCAAATCCTCTAGGTTATCGGATTTGGATTTGGATAGGGTTATCCAGAGGCTGTTCCAGTCCCAGCTTTTACTAAAATGATCTCGGCTCCAGCCCGCACGGCTTCGGAGCCAACTCCACATCCCATGCATTTGATTCCTCCTCCGACCCCCTTGGAGCCGTTGGAGTCGGTGCAGGTAGAACGGAGCAGAATCGTCCAGTCGGAGAAGGGACCCCTTCGGAGTTTCTCTGCTCCGACTTTCATTCCTACCCTGTCCTCAGTGTCAGGGTTTGGTCCCGGGTCTTCCTCGGCGGGGGCCGAGGGCAACACTGTGGAGCTCGCCTCTTCGATGCCCAATCTTCCCCTCGGAGCATCCGCCGCAGGTATTCCCTTACCGCCGTGGTCTCTCAGCAAGTGCCCTCTGCAGAGTCTGGAGGTCCTGCTTTTGAGGCCATGAGGAGTGCGCTGGCCATGACCTTGCCAGTTCAGCAGGTTTCTACCTCACTGTCCCAAGTTTTGGGTACTGGTGCCTCTGGAGACATTCTTTCCCACGACAGTGGGGCCCCAGGGCCTGAGGATACCCCCTTGGGGGGTTCCCTTCTTCCGGGGGGTCCTTCTGAATCTGCTTCGGATGAACCCCCAAGGAAGAAACTGTGTAAGAGGAAGCACGTTGATTCCCAAGATGAATCCGTCACTTCAGATACTGACCTCGATGATGCGGAGGGGTCCCCTAAATTGTCCTCGGATGACGTCTCTTTCTCAGATATCCTTGAGATCTTGAGACAGAGAGGCGATTGGCAATCCAAAGCCCCTACCGCTGAGGAGTCAGTTTTCCTCAAGCCCTTCGGGACCCAGCCCTCCTCCTCCTGGTTGTCTCCACCCTTCGACGAGTTATTGGACCTAATCTCTCGGAGGGTGTGGGAACATCCTGATACGGCGGAACCGGTGCCTGCCAGGCCCAATAAGTTTCTTTCAGCTCCTTCCCAGAAGGAATTCCTCACTAAGGGTGTTGCAGTTGATGCTATGGTGGTGGCATCTGCCACTCAGCAGAATGTGGCAGAGGCTTCAACGTCTATTCATCCTCCTAATAAGGATTCTAGGAGCATGGTTAGGTACGGGAAGCGTACCCTTTCTTCAGCGACCTTTACCATGCGGTCGCTGAACTATCTCTGTCATTTTACAAGGCTCCAAAGGGACCTCCTCAAGGAGTTAGGAGAGTCCCTTGCGGATAACCTTCCTGAGGCGTTAGCACAGACCGTAGGCGCCCAGATGACTCCCCTAACTTCTATTGTCAACTCGTCCATGAGGCTCATTTCCTATGCAGCCGAAGAGGCGAGTAGAGCAGCGGGCACAGGAGTGGCTCTTAGGAGACAAGCCTGGTTATGCTTGTGTCCACTCGCGGAGGCCTTTAAGTCTTCCTTTGCCGACACCCCCTTTGATGGGTCTTTTTTGTTTGGACCCAAGGTGAAGGACACACTTACTCGGTGCGAGCAGGAGGGCAAGACCTTGACTGCCATTGGGGCCCGTTTTTCCGCTCCCTCTAGACCTTATCCCAAGGCCCAGAGAGGAGGGAAAATGTGGTTCAGGAAATCCCAAAAGTTCTTCTCTACTCCACCGAGTGATCCCCCCTCCAGAGGCAGAGGGGGGATTCAGGAAGACGCCACCCTAGAGGTGGCAGAGGCCCCCGTAACTCTGGAGACCGCAACTCCTTTCGTGGTTCCTCCTACCCTCAACGTTCCTAGGATGTGGCCCGGCTGTGCTTCTCCGGAGCCGGTCAGGGGTCGTTTTGCGAAACACCCACAGGCTTGGGAATCGATAACCAAGGATCAGTGGGTGCTTCGCATTGTAACCGGAGGTTACCTCATCCCCTTTTTCAAGCCCCCTCCTTCTACAAGGAGAATCCCAGACGTGCCACCCAGTCAACGGGATCTGGCAGCCATAGAAGTTTCAAAGCTGCTAAGCAAAGGGGTCATCCAGCCCGTCCCCGCCGACCAGATCGGATCAGGAACTTACTCAAGATTATTTTTGGTGCCAAAAAAGACAGGGGACATAAGGCCCATTTTGGACCTCAGCCTTTTGAATTGTTTTGTGAAGAAGTCCAAGTTCCGGATGGTCACCCTTCAGTCCATTCTCCCGTTATTGGAGAAGGATGTCTGGATGTGCTCTATAGACCTCAAGGACACTTACTATCACATATTGATACGTCAGGAGTCCAGGAGTCATTTACACTTCCGCCTAGGAACCAGTCATTTCCAGTTTCGTGCACTGCCCTTTGGTCTCACCACAGCCCCCAGAGTGTTTACCAAATGTCTGGCAGTGGTGACAGCTCACTTGAGAAGTCTCAGATTCCAAGTGTTTCCCTATCTCGACGACTGGCTCCTCACTGCCACCTCCAAGCATCTACTGATTCGAGCGCTGATGGCCACAGTAACCTTGGGTCTCGCTAGGAATCACTTTCAATTGGAAGAAATCTGTGCTGTGGCCATCTCAGCGTATCACCTTTATAGGTGCAGAGTTAGACACAAAAAGGATGCGGGCATTTTTGCCATCAGAGAGAATTCAGGTTCTACAATCACAGGTTCTAAATTTGTTACCCAAATCTCGAGTTCCTGCCAGACAGATTCTTCAGTTATTGGGTTCGATGGCTGCAACTATCCTCCTAGTACCGTTAGCCAGGCTGCACATGCGGGTGCTGCAATGGCTATTATCAGTTCAGTGGTCATACCAAGAACTTCCCCTGAACCACCTAGTTCTGATTACGGACAGTTGTCGTCGGGACCTCCGTTGGTGGCTATGTCGGTCCAACCTGGACCGGGGGCGTCCTTTCGCCCTTCAGCCCCCTGTTGCCACAGTGACCACGGACGTCTCCCAGATAGGGTGGGGGGGGTCATTATCTGGACAGGTCTGTCCGAGGCACTTGGCAGGATTGCGAAGCGCACCTCCACATCAATATCCTGGAAATGAGAGCGGTGCTTCTGGTTTTACAAGCACTTCATCATGCTCTCCCCCAAGGTACTATTGCGATTCTATCCGACAACATGTCGGTAGTTTGGCGCATAAACAAGCAGGGCGGAACCAGGTCCTACCCCGTTTGCAGGGAGGCCATGAGAGTATGGCGCTGGGCCATAGCCTCTCGACGTTTCTTAGTAGCCACGCACATTTCGGGAAAAGCCAATGTGATTGCAGACAGGCTCAGCAGGACTCTCCTGTTGCCCCATGAGTGGTCCCTCAACAACAGAGTGGCTGCACAGATCTTCGCCAAATGGAGCCTCCCTTGTTGTGACTTGTTCGCCAGCCCCAACAATGCGAAGTGCAGAGAGTTCTTCACTCTGACACCCTCTCAGAGACAGTCTCCCAGGGACGCTCTAGCCCACAATTGGCCCCCGGGTCTGCTTTATGCCTTCCCCCTCCGATTCCCCTTCTCCCGAGGGTGATTCAGAAGGCTCTTCATGTCGGGTGCCACATGATTTTGGTCACCCCACATTGGCCCCGTCAGGTTTGGTTCCCATTTCTTCAGAAGTATACGGTACAGGGCCCTTGGATTCTGGACCCAGTGCCGGATCTGTTATCCAATCCATCGGGACACTCTCATCCGTCCCTCCAGTCGCTGCGACTGGCTGCTTGGTTACTCCACTTCCACCCTTAGTTAGAGATCTTTCTCTTTCTTCGGAAGTGATGCACATCTTGTCTTCTTCCCACAAGCCGTCTACCGTTAAGCTGTATTCCAGAAAATGGAAAAGGTTTGTTTGTTGGGCCCAGCAGCGAGGCATTGATCCTCTTACAGCCCCAGTTCCACAGGTCTTGGAATTTCTAGCTTCATTGTTTCATTCTGGCTCTTCAGTCTCCACACTTAAAGTTCAACTGGCGGCTATATCTAATTTTCATGTTGCTATAGAGCCTTCTTTAATGGCTAACAGACAAGTCCTTTCTTAAGGGAGCCTGGCTCCTCAGGCCTCCTATGGCTCATCCCGTGCCCCCTTGGGACTTAAATTTGGTTCTGGCCTCCTTAACTGCCCGTCCCTTTGAGCCGGCAGCCACTTGTGTTATAAAATTCCTGTCGTGGAAAACTGCTTTTCTAGTGGCAATAACTTCTGCTAAGCGTGTTTCAGAGCTTCAGGCTCTCTGTTCTTCCCCTCCTTATTTGATCTTTCACAAAGACAGAGTTTCCCTTAGATTGAATCCATCCTTTTTGCCTAAGGTAGCATCCCCTTTATGCATTCAGCAATCATTGGAGCTCCCAGTTTTCTTTCCAAATTTTTCTAATAGAGCAGAATATACCTTCCACCAGTTGGATGTTCACAGGCAACTGCGTTTTTACTTGGATAGGACCACTCAGACTCGAAAATCTGACCAACTGTTTGTGTCCTTTGCGGAGAATAGGTTAGGTCTTCCAGTTGCCAAAGCCACCATTGCCAAATGGATTAAGGATTGCATCTCTTTCATTTATTCCCAGTCAGGCAGAGAGTTGCCTTTCCCAATCAAAGCTCATTCTACCAGGGCTATGGCCACCTCTGTAGCTTTTCATTCCAAAGTTTCAATAGATGATATTTGTGCGGCTGCTACTTGGTCTTCTCCGCACACCTTCATTTCTCATTACAAGCTTGATGTGGCTTCCCGAGGCAGAGCTTCATTTGGTTCCGCAGTTCTCAGGAGTGTATTCCAGTGAGCCACCCGGGGTTTTAGGTGCTAGGGACGCTGTCCCATCAGTTATGAATGTAGGCGAGATAGGATCCCATTACATCTTTTAGTTATGTACTTACCATAACTTTGGATGTATGGGATCCATCTCGCCTACATTCATACATACCCACCCTCCTTCCCCCTATCTTTTGGATTTGGAGGAAACATTGGTCTTGCTGAGCTCTCCTCTGGAAGGGCTCTAGTTGGTTACAGTTATTGGTATGTGTTCTGTACCTGTATGTATGTATGAAAGCGAACAAACAAGATCTGGGGAAGCAGGTGTGGTGCATTGTGGGATAAGGGATAGCCCAGCCAATGAGAGACTTCGTTCTAGTGTATAGTGGCCGAGTCGGAGCCGAACCCATCAGTTATGAATGTAGGCGAGATGGATCCCATACATCCAAAGTTATGGTAAGTACATAACTAAAAGTTTTTTGAAAGTATACAAGTTGCTTTTCACATCTGGGAGTGGAATAGGGACAAGAAAAAAAAAGCAGACACCAAAGTGGGAGCACAGGCTATAACATGCAATTTAGCATAAGCAACCTTAATTTTAGGTTATGTAGTGCTTGTAGGTGTAGCTTTCATGTCAGTTTGGAGAAATTTATTCATAAATAGTACTTTACATGCAGATGAGTGCTGTTCAGATAATGTATTAAAGCTTGTAAAAGCATACACATATCAGTTGTTCAGAGAGGGAGCATTATTTGAGATATGTCCTCCCTCAGGGGTAGTGCTATCAGTGGTGAGAATGGATCACCACTGTGGGGGGGGGGGGGCATGGTCTAGAATGTTGCCTTGCCAAACAGGTGTTTACCTGTTTTCAAACACTTAAAAGTTATGTCTCAATTGCATCTAATGAAAGATAGCAAATCTACCCAAAAATATCTTAAAAATAAGTGCAGCAAACTGTGGTTGAAAAGCAAAATCAGGTCTGTTTTTATTAAAAAAAAAAATTGCACTTAATCTATCACTTTCTACACTAAGATTATTTTTCTTTATTCTAAAACCAATGTAAGCATTGCATATGTAACAGATATCACTTTACAACAAATTATATTCCCAGATTAAACTACTATAAACTGATAAACAAAAAGGAATAAACATCGCTGGGTATGTTGACCTGTCAGTAAATACAGAGACAACTTTCTGGAGCTGATTCCGCAGTGCTTTCATGTACCTTCATAGCTGCCTGTGGGGGTTGGATCTACATTCATGTGCTGATGCCTGTAGCTGATATTTTCAGTGTTAGATGTGTTCATCTAAAATGGGTTGGATATTGCTAAAGATCTGGAGTGCAGTGATGTGCAATCCTGGCCTTTAACTTATTGATAGTTTTCCTACATAAACGCTGGACATAGCTTACATTTTGTCCCAACAACCAGAATACATTTTTGAGCACAGGCTACAGTAACTGCAACTCTACCATAGTTGTATACAGAGCACAATGCAAGCTTTGTCTGGCTTAGTCTGACAAGAAGCAGTTTTGAGAGCCCTACTTTCATTTCTAACCACCTTTCTGTTGGGTGATACTGGAAAGGATATTTCCACCACTATATTCTTTGGAGAATGTGTTACTTCAACAGGGACACTGCTTGTTTTGTTTTTTTTCCTGTAAACCATGAGTTTTTGACTGGTGAGGTTTTCCACAGATGTTTTTTTGAGTTGATTGCCCAACCAAGGAAAGGAGATTTACCTCCAGGATTTGGTTTGGAAGGTACTACTTGTTCGGTTTTCATTTCTGTTCCCATGAAAACCCAGAGGGTTACATCAGAATGCATTACTTCTTTTAGAAAGTCATGTAAGTTATTCCACCTTCACAATCCCACATGCAATGGAACAGTTCCCATTTGAATGCTGAAAACCATGAAAAGTCTAGTAGTGAAATTTTATGGCCATTTGTCTTCCTGATTCTAAACCGTTGTGTGACTTATTTACATATTAGCAACTAGACTTACTGAGAAAGAGAAAGTTGTTGCACTTTACATTTCATTTACAAGCTTCACACATTTCCTTTTAACTTCATTTTTTTTTTATTTACAGACGTCACATGTTATTTACATTTTATGCTGCTGGATGCATGCATATTACAGAGTTCACAATCCGTAAATTAGCTTTACAAAAGTGCTAATATCCTGAACTAAGAAAGATATATATTCTGTTTTTAAATCAGTTCTTCAACCCTTGACATCTGGTGTCTAATCCATCATATTCTTTCCTCTATACCAATGATTTTGTTTGATGTTTACAATTTAAATACTGTAAGCAAATTAAGATAGAATACAAGATGTTCATCATATGGGGCCTTTGCTGCAGGAATTACATAAATGGCATTAGTTGAAGGGGGAATGTTAGCCTCTCTGGGCTGATCTTTTGAGAAGTCATTTTTCATTAATGCTATATGAGGATGCATTTTTGAATTGTGAATGTTAGAGCCTGCCAGTAGTGGTTGAATGCAGAAAGAACCCCCTTAGTAATTGTATGCAGTCCAATGTAAAAGATTGTCTTTGTGTTTTATTATTGTGTCTCTTTCTTTGGTCTCAGTCTTGGCAGTGCTAAGTACAAACATTTAATTATTTTTTTTTTTTTTTTTATATATCAGAGGCAGTTGTATTGGTAAGCAATTTTATTAATGATTTCGCAGAGTAAGATTACTAACAAATGTTGTGGATGACTTATTCCGCTAGAAGATTTTCATTTATAGTGGCTTGTTTGGGAGAGAATCATGACTGTTCTAAATTCAATAAGAAAACTGTAAATACAAAGGTAAAAAAAAATAGAGGTTCTTTCTAAGATTGACTTAATGCCTGCTTCATCTACTGTTGCTTCTTCTTCATCTGTTACAAATCTAGAGTAAAATTTAAGAATTTAAAAAAGTGCAATATTTACAAAAAAAAAAAATTATGAAAGAAATGCAGAAGGTCTTTTAGTCATAGAGGTAATGATCCAGGTGTTGAGTATACTTATAGAGTCAGGTGTTGGTGACTAACAGGCAAAGAAAGGCCTGTTGTTCTGAATGAGGTCTGTCTTCTTCCAGCTTGGTAACTTCAAACTTTTAAAAGCCAAAAAACAGACCACAATCCAAAATAAACAGCCTCGGTTGCAACAAGATGAAGAAAGATAAAAAATTCCAAATGAGCAACTAAGAAGTGCTTAAAAAGAGAACTTTAATTAAACAAGTAGAAAAATAAATCCGATACATCCAGTAAATCAAGCGCTTTCATCTCCAGCCATTTGGAGACTTTATCAAGATAGAGCATGTGCAACATGAAGGTAAATTTATAGTACAAAGTTAATTACTGAACCAATCAACATCCAGGGTTCATGAATAATTCATGAGCAATGACTGTTCCTACAATTTGCATCATATAATGTCAAATAACCACACATAAAAATTTCATCATCCTAATATTGCACACTATAATTCATATAAATACATAACTATGAAATACATTAAAATACACTTTTCTCCAAATATAGAAACTTAAAAACAGTATTTATGAGCATTTGAGAGACATCAGACTGCAAAAAGAAGCCAATGCCCTTGCAAAACATTGTATGGAATGGCCCGGACATGAATTTAAATTCACTGTTATTGAAGTAGACCCAAGAGGTGGACCTTGGACTTTATATTTGGAGAAAAGTGAGGCCTTATGGCAGTTGAGAACAAATGCAACTCAATGGCCAGGCTTAAACAAATCTGTTGCAATTACTTGCTTTTTAAGACTAAAAGCTTTAGACAGATGATGCTTTTAAAGAAATGTTCTTGTACTTCTAAATAGTTGAAACATATGCATTCATTTTATGTTTTCTATGTATACATTTGTGAATTTTATACTGTATTATGTATTTATTCATTTATACTATAATATATTAGGGTTTATTTATTTGAGGTGCATAACATATAGGAAATGTTGAGATTTTATTTAAACATATTTAATTGTATTTTAATAATGTATTTCGTAGTTATGTATTTATATGAATTATAGTGGGTAATATTAGGATGATGAATGTTTTATGTGTGGTTATTTGACATTATATGATGCAAATTGTAGGAACAGTCATTGCTCATGAATTATTCATGAACCCTGGATGTTGATTGGTTCAGTAATTAACTTTTTACTATAAATTTACCTTCATGTTGGGCATGCTCTATCTTGCTAAAGTCTCCAAATGGTTGGAGATGAAAGCGCTTGATTTACTGGATGTATCGGATTTATTTTTCTACTTGTTTAATTAAAGTTCTCTTTTTAAGCACTTCTTGGTTGCTCATTTGGAATTTTTTATATTTCTTCCAGCTTGGTATTAGGATTTGTTTCCATGTTTTGCAGGTTGTTGTTCATACTGATCTTCCTTTTCTTTTAAGTAACAGTGTGCCTCAACAGAAGGTTACAGAGAGGCAGCAGCACAGGTACTAACCACAACAATAGTGAAAACAGTGGTTAAACTGGCATCTGATGTCGGAAAATGGCAACGGTTCCTGTGCTTATTTTAGAAATTCCCTTGGATTGCTCTGCCACTTGTTTGGTGGCTTCACATCTGTTATTTTTGATATCTGGGGGATAGATAGGCCCATTCATATGGTAGCTGCCATGAATATAGATTAGACTGGATGCCCAGCTCTGAAACATCTGAGTATCAGACTTAGTTTATCAAATATCCACTATTACTTTTATTATTGAGATTTATCAAAACCTGCTTTGTCTTGAATCTTGTTGGGAAAAGGAGAAGGAGTCCATGGGTGATTTTGACCAAATAAGTTGATATATTGGCTTGGATACTGAACTTGGGAATATCTTTATTCTGTTGCCATGGAGAGATTTTAAATTTGATGATCATTTTATAACAGGAAAGGATGAGATGGCAAGCAGTTAAAAATTAATGATTGGTAGTCAGTCAGTCAAACAGTTGGTTAACTTAAGTATGTTTCTCTCTTCTAACACTTAAGATTATTTCTGAACCAGTTGTCCAGCTACCAGTCTTATTTCCTAACATGAAAGAGTCAGTGGATATGTGTGGTCAGATGTGGTATTATATAAAAGTGACTAAGCAACTAAGAGAGCCTGAACCGTTTATCATTTAAGAAAGGAAAATTGAGATGTCCAGTCAGTAATTAAAATCTTTCAGGGTATCTAATTGCACTGTCCATGACTTTGGTTTGCTGTTTTTCTTTATTTTTAATCCGTTATTGTGTTTTTTTCATATCTAAATGCACTGGTTTCTTTTTTAACTTGCATTATTTTATTAGGTATAACAGAAGGCAACAATATGTGCATATGCATTTCTTTAATCATGAATAATTTTATATAAATGCTTAAAATCTGCATCCTAACCTCATGAATAATTAGTATCAATAAGCATAAGTTTGCTTCTGATCTATGTAAATCCCATATCCCTCGATCTCCCTTCCTAATCATGGTAGTAAGATTCCCAGACCTGCCTATCTGCTCTCCCAGTCCCAGCTTCATCATGATCATTATCATCAATCCCTCTTTTTCCCATTTTCTACATGGGGTTGGGGTACCATGCAAATTTTCACCACACTCCTGCCTTCTTCGACACTCATGTGACTGTCGCAGATCTTCTCTCATACAATCCATCCACCTCTATGTTGGTTGCCATCCTTTCATCTTGCCTTTTTCTTCTCTGTCCCAAATTTTCTACTCCGGATTGTGTTTTGCTTTTCTGCACGTGCCCAAATAATCTTAATTTGTTCTCTTTGATCTTTTCTGCAATTAGAGCTACTTTGGATTCTGCTCTTATGTCCTCATTTCTTCATCTGTCCCACAGTGTGCATTCTACCACCCATCTTAGGCATTTTATTTTCATCACCTCTAGCTTCCTCAACTGCTCTGGCTTTACTGCCAGGTTTCTCTACATTTAGTAGTACTGATCACACCACTGTTTTGTACACCTTACTTTTCAGTTTCTTTGGCATTCTTCTGTCATACACTATGCCTGACACTCTATGCAAGTTGGCTGAAGCCCCTCTGATTCTAGCTTTAACCTCTTCATTCAGACTTCCCTTCTCAACCACCACTTTCAGATACTTGAAGCTGTTAATCTGGTCCATTATCTTCCCTTCAATCTCAATTCCTGTCTTCTGATTTCCCACTTTTGCTGCCATTACCAGTGTTTTATCTGCACTCACTTTCATCTCACGTGCCTTCAGTTTTGCATTCCATTTCCCTATCCTTTGCTGAAGTTCTTGCTCAGAATCCACCTGTAATGCCACACTGTCTGCATATAGAAACTTTGTTGACTTGTCCCCTGCAACCTGTTTTCTTATGTAGTCCATTACCACTATGAACTCCAGTGGGCTCAGAGATGAACACTGATGCACACCCACTCCCACTGCGAACCCCTCTGAGACCAGACACTGTTTGTACTTGAGTCACTGTGTCTTGTAAATAGCTTGCACGAATTCTACCAATGTTTCCTTGATTTCAAACCACCACAGGACTGCCCATGTCACCTTTCTTGGGACCTTGTCATATACTTTCTCCAAGTCTAGAAATGCCCAGTTGGCCTCTTTTTCTCATCTCTAGCTTCTTCAACTATCTGTCCCACTACAAACATTGGGTCAGATGTGCTGCATCCTGATATGAATCTTTGCTGCCCATCTCCCATCTTGCTTTCTACTACTATGTATGTGTTTATCAATCACCTTCTCCAGAACTTTCATGCAATGTGACAAGAGTTTGACACCTCTGTACTGCCCACAGTTGTGGATGTCCCCTTTGTTCTTGTACACTGCTGAGTACCCTTAGGAGCCATTTTTCCCCTCATTTCATCCAGCATCATTATCATACCTGCTGTGACCTCATCAGAGCATGCCACATTCCCCTGACTTCATTTTCCTTAGTGCTGTTCTTACTTCTGCTATGTTGTGCCCCCCTTCTTTTCTCATTGTCGGCTGTGTCTGGGGTGGTACAGCTTCTGGGGATTTACTTCATTCAGCAGCTACTGGAAGCACTCCTTCCATCTGCCTTTGACATACTGTGGACTGGGGAACAGGTTGCTGCTGTCATCTCTTAAGAAGGGTATCTGGAAATATTCTTTATCTTTCTGTCTTTGCCTTGCAACCTGATCTAGTTCTTTGTGCCACCTACTGGGCCACTTTCCAGAAGCTAGTAGAGTGCCTCTGATGTGTTGTTCTTTGCAATTGCAACTCTTTCTTAGCCTTTTTGTTAGCCAACCAGTATTTCTTAGCCTGGTCCTGGTCTCCCACTTTTTCCTGCACTCATTCTTTCTTTTGATGACTTCTCGGACTTCTATATTCTACCACCAGCTTTCCTTATGTACCTTATTTTCATACCTGGCTTAGCCACATATCTCTTCTGTAGTCCTCACACACGCTGTTTTCAGGTGCTGCCATACTTCTTCTTCTTCAATGCCAGCTATTTCCTCCACTTCTTTGGGTGCTAGAGACCTGAGTAATTCCTTGAACTGCTGTGCTTTCCCTGCAGTCAACTTCCAGGTCTTCAGCCTGGTCTCTTTTAACCTTAGAGCCTTCTCTGACCACTGCTTGAGGCTGATATTGGCAACCAGTCGTTAATGCTGGGGCCGACTCTTTCCTTGGGGATGACTTTGTAATCACTGATTCTACCCCAATGCCCTTTCCTAACTAGGAGGAAGTCTACCTGAGTTGCATGTTGGTATGTGATCTTGTGACTGTCTCTCTTTTTCAACCAGGTGTTGGCTACCATCACGCTATTTGCCAGACAGATGTCTAGAATGGCTTCTCCTTCTTTATTCCTGTTGCCTCACTGATGTAGTCCCAGGCAGTCCTCATATCATGTTCTGTCAGTCTCGATATGTGCATTCAAGTCACCCATTATCAATACCAATTTGTGTTGCCCTGCTTTATCTAGTACATTCTGCAACTGCTGTCTGAGTGTACTCTTCTCTTCACTATTACAACCCTGCTGTGGGGTATAGGCAAAACATATGAATACTGTCTTATAATTGGGCTGGAGTCTGATTGCCATGAGTCTGTCACTAATTCTGATGATATCCCTTACCGCCTTCTGAAGCCTCTCTCACCACGTCCCACACCATTTCTAGCCTAACCTCCTGAATACTAAACTCTGGATCCCAAAGCCAAGTGGCTTTGCTGCACTGCTCTTTCATCTTGTCTCTTGGATACATAGCATGTCCAGCCTCCTCTGTACCATCATGTCATCCAATTACAACTTCCATCCTGTCAGTGAACCTATATTGAGTGTAACAATTTTTATTCTTACTTGGTCCTTGATAAATATTTACCCATGTACAAGAAGAACTCTCTGTCCTAGTACCTACTGGAGCTTAGATTTATTATGCAGCATAGTGTCTTTCATAAACATTATAGCTGTAATATTTAAAATATTGATTATTGTAGGGTCAACAGGTTGCTGTTTTCAACAGTGCGAAACACTAGAAATAGTCATTTTTGCAAGGGTCTGCACCTTTTTCAGCTCCCAACAGTTTCTCTTGTTCTCCCTCTCTTTCTGCATATACAATCACACATACACACACACACGTATATGCATGCGCGTATGTGTGTGTGTAATGGAAACACTCCATATTATCAAGTGTTCATAATATTGAGTATTTTTCCTGTGAGTAGAAGTGGTCAATTGTTTGATCGATTCTGTTGGCAGTACATTGTGGGAGATCACAGAATAGAGTGAAATGAAATTTGCCCTTTACCAGAGTTGGTATATATATAATTAACAGGGTTTGTGGACACATGGCCCCCCACATGGGGGATGTAAGGGGGCTTGACCATGCAAACAGTGTGAGTTTTATGAGGGGAGTTTTTTTTGTTTTGTTTTTGTTTGATTATGTGGGATATTTCTGTTTGGTATTTGTGTATATGTGTACTTTGTTATTTCCAAGTACATCCATCATATCTCTCTTTATATATATATATATATATATATATATATATATATATATATATATATATTTACACATATACATATATATGTGTGTGTGTGGTTCTACTTTCAAATCCCAAAGCCCATATTACCAAATGTGAAAATCCCGAGACGACAATAATGAAAGTCACAATCCCTAACATTGAATTTCTAACATGGTAAGTAAACACTTGGCCTACTGGAACCCACACCAAGGCCACCATGCCCTGTTCCCCACTGCAGTTGGTATATTTAGTAGGAAGGGTGTGGGAAGTGCAGGCCCTCAAATGGGGGTGTGGGGGCTTAGCCCCCCACCTATGTGAGTTTTACTTACCTCGATGTGAGTTTCGATTTAAGTTGGCCAAGTGTTTACTTACCATGTTTAAAATCCAACATTTGGGATTCTGATGTTTCATTATTGTCATCTTGGGATTTTCGCATTCGGTAATATGGGCTTCAGGATTTGAAAGTAGAACTGTGTTTGTGTGTGTGTGTGTGTGTGTATATATATATATATATATATATATGGGTCTAGGACACATGCTTGACTAGCATATGTCCGAATCACAAAACATCAAACACACATACACGAAAGTGCTTAACATCGAAAAGCGCTTCCGTGTATGTGTAGTTCCAAAAATAAAAAATCTACGTTTCTGCAGGGGTCTTTGCCCCCCTGCACACCCCACACCCCCCTACTTTATTATTCTCACTCCAAGAATGCACTACAGTGAGGGAAAAGGGAATTTTCCCTTACCCGCACTGTAGTCTGATCTATGAAACAGGCACACATACACGGAAGCACTTGTCGATGTTAAGCGCTTTCGTGTATGTGTGTTCAATGTTTTGTGATTCGGACATATGCTAGTTGAGCATGTGTCTGGATCCCATATATATATATATATATATATATATATATATATATATATATATATATATACACACACACACACATTTGATATAAAATCGCATTACAGTGAGGAAAAAGGAACATTTCTCGATCTGCACTGTACAGCGATCTCAATTCAAAACACTGACTTCATATTAGCGAATGTGTACTCACTTTTGTTAATATGAAATCATATATTTGCAGTTTGAAATGCATTCCACATTTTGCTAGTAAACCTATCTATCTATATATATATTTATATATATTTATATATATATATATATATATATATATATATATTTATTTCACATTTGTGTCCATTTTCAGCGGAGTCCTGGGGAGAAAAGCTCCAACACAAATAGAAAAAGAGAATGCAATTTACATTAGCATGAGATAAAAAGTTGCAGATAACTTTAACATAGTATAAAAAGTTATAAGTGTTTGACAATAAGTCAGAGCATAGATATAAGTTTGCAGGTGGATGTCACAATATAAAGCTATTTCAGTTAATAGAAATGAGTATTTTATTACTGGATAAAAGATGACATTTTTTAAACATAATGAGCATAGCAGTTTGCAGTATTCCACTGATGGATGGATGGATGAACAGATGACTATTTATACAAATATTTACAGTGAGCATTGAGATGCAATCAGATGAGTATTGTACAGCCTGAACAGCGACTGTGACAGAGCATGCACCTGAGTTGTTAAAAGGGTTTCCCTGTAGTAGTATGTTGGTTTATGGCAGTTTGTTACAGCTGTATAGATGGTTGGAGTAGAGATATGAAAACAGTAGTACTGTGCTAACCCTTATCCCATCCCTAGTTTATAAAAGGACTTCACCAACCTAATCATTTTGAATCTACCTTAATTCTGCCTTTAATGTATATCATTCTATCAGTCTTCAGATTATATTACTCTGTATTCATACAGTCTTCAGATCCTTTGCCACCCTTACTGTTCATTACTATTTTTGTCTTTTATCCAGACCCTAGAACAGTTATCATGTTATTCTCCACTCTCCTGTTTTAGATTATACTCCTTCCTGTTTCCCACTGAAACAAATGTGTTTTTATCATAAAGTACTTTACCAAAACTATACTCACCACTCTGGCACCATTAATCAGTGTCCTCAAGTCAAGTCACTTTCTCAGTGTGTGTGTGCTTTCCAGTTTCCTCTCAACTATACCTCCAATAACTACCATCCTCTTTCTTCTGTTCCTTATTTAACCCCTTTGGTGTTACATCTGTTGATCCCAGATATTATGCCAGTTCCTCGGTGTGCTCATATTGCCCACCCTTTCCCAAATTTAGACTAATGCTACCATACCAGTCTTTTCTTCCTATCTCCCCTGCAATACAGTTATTACCACTTTCTCTCTCCTTTCCGTTTCATCTACATGCCACGTTCCCTAACTGTACTCTGTACCATTTTAGCCAGGGTGCCATTCTGAATTATTTCCATTTCCCTTCTGCTCTTTTTAAAATATGTCCTTCGCCTCTGCTTAACTGCCTAAAGCTGAACAACTTACTTTGGGGTTCCACCTTTCTGCTTAAAGCTTTCAAGTATTCTAAATGTGACTACCTGCCTTGCCTTCTGTCAGTTTTTCTTTCAACAACCAGCACTACTTCCAGTCTTTTGTATATTTTCCACATGCTCTTACTCCATTCCTTCTCTGTCATAAATTGTAAATCAGTTATCCGATCTCATGTCTTCCTATGTCATGTATGATTTTTATATCAAGAAATTTCCAAAAGTACCCTATTTCTTGGGTATTGTAAAATATGGAGCATATATCTTTAAAATCTAATGCACAAGTTACAGGAAGTTGCATGCCATGTGATAAACTTAACCTTTAGAGAGTTCAATCTTACTAAAAACTTCATGGACATTAGAGTACATGTTTAGTGCACCTGTCTTATCAAGTCACCATCCCAAACACCATATGATGTCAGAAAGGAAGAAGTATTTGCCAAAACTAAAGAGATACATCTGCAGACGTGAAGAAACTTTTGAAAGCAAAACATATTTCTGAGAAGGCACAGAAGAATATTTTTCAGCAAAGGGAGCTGGCAGATGACATAATGGCTAAAGTGTTTACCTCACAAACTAGAAGTACAAAGTATGATTCTCACAAAGAGAAACTGCCTTGGCTTAAAATGTTCCAGAAGGGCAGCTAGCCTACTTCTTAAATATGAACCTATAAAAAAAGTGTTTCAACTATGACTACCAGAAGGTCTTTGGCTGAATGTAAACTTAGTGGAAAACAGGAAGGTTCACATCTAGAAATTAATTTAAGGCATGATGTGATATATTTCTGCATGCCAGTGGGGAAGAAGCCTTGTAGAGGGCAAGATCCTACATCAACTACAAATTCTTACTTTACTGAGGTGAAGAATAGGAATGTGAATTATCAGGTTGGAGAGTTGCATAATTAATGTCAGATTAGTTTGTGATGTATGAAATGGTAAAACAAGGGTCAAGCCATTTAACAGATTGAGACCCAAATTAGAAAAAAAAACTGGAGTTATACACAGCAAGTATAATTGCCTAAATAGTTAACTGAAAAATAGTATGAGATAGAGTGCGAGTTAAATAAGCTAAAATGAAGAATAAAGGAAGAGATATTGAAAGATGCAATGGAAACTGAACAAAAGCACAAGGTGTGTGGTGTTGTAAGCATGAGAAGAAGAGTTGCCTCAGTTTTAATAAGTTCTGCAGAATTCTTTGAGATTACAACTATTTTTCATGGGAATTTTACTTCAAATCTAACCATTCCCACTGAAAAATAATTCCTATCAACATTAAATGACGGCTATTATGGATAACAGTTCAGCAAAGGAGTGTCTCCTGCTAGCTGCAACCCTTCCGGGGGCAAGTATGTTATGTTTCCTATGTTCTATAGGTGCGGTAAATGTGTGCTGCCAAAGGAATAGACATAGTATATTCAAATATGAAAAGAAATTTTAGCAGTGAAGAGAGGAACTGTAGAAAACTAACAGCTGCAATAGAAGAACTAATAATAGGACACATGATATTAAATATATAGTAGTGTAAGGAAAAAGCAGATGGGAGAGCAGTGGCTATATGTTTAAATGTTGGAGAGCTTAGGTTAGAATGTGTGATAGAAACATTTTTCTAAGATGTGTGAAAGAGAAACAAGCATGCTCAGAAGAAATTGCATGTTACTGAGCAGAATTATGAAAATGAGTTCTTTGTGGGTGTTGTTAATACAAAAATATCAGATACGGTTACGTCTGAAAATGCTTCGGAAGAACTGAGAGAAGAATGCAAGTCAGACTATTAGAAAGAAGGATGAAAATTAAGAAAATATAGATAAAAAGATAATTTTAAAGCACTGGAGCTAGATGGCACGAAACAATGCTGTTTAAATTAACAAATTCTGGCCACCTTGTACAGTCATTAGGTTAGACATGTCTGATATTTGAATTTAAACATAAATAGAAGATACTTTTTAAAACCATAGCCCTTAAAGAAGTTAATTTTAGTATTTTGGACGATTTCACTTAGGACAGATAGGAATGATAAAATAAACTGACAGTGTAAATGCAAAGATTACATATGTACAGAGTCAGTCACAGAGACATCTCAGGTACTGTGTGGAGGAGTAGCAGAAATATTATGCATGACTATGCTGCTTTATTCACAGGCTTAGTTAATTTGCAAAAAGACTTTTACATAGGTAGGTACTAGGCTATCTGCCCTAGGGCATTTATAAGGCTAGCCAGAATGTTGGCTTTTGCCTCCCTTTTAGACTAGATTCCTGAACCTCTGTCTAGCAGGGCCATAGAGGTGATCCCAGGAGTAAATTTACGATTACCCATCCACTCATCAAGATTTCTCTTGAAGAGGGTCAGCGAGGGGCTATGCCTAACATGGACTGGGATTCTATTCCAGAGCGAGGGAAGCCTTTGGGATATGAATCTATCCCTCCAGCATGTCCTGTTTATTGTGCTAAGGTTTAAATCCCTGGAGCGTGTAGTTCTAATGGATTTGGTTTTCTTGAGGTGGAGCATGTCCAGCAGTTCCGGGTTAGACATGGCCTTGAATGTCAGGCAGAGGTCGCCTCTGAGTAGGAGGTAAGCAACTGAGTAGAGCTGGTGCTTCTTTAGTTGAGCTGCATAGGGCATCTGTTTGAGGCCCACAATCCTCTTGGTGAGGTATTTTTGAGGTCTCTCCAGTTGTTTCAGGTGTCAGGTGAGGTACATCCCAAATGGGGCATTGTACTGAATTATGGGCCTGATGAGTGATGAGTAGAGGGGCACAATGACCTCTTTTGATCTAGATGTGAACCCTTTTGTGATTAGGTGAGCTATATAGAAGGTTTTTCTAACCACTTTGGCAATGTGATTGTCAAAGGAGAGGCTACTATCTACTTCGGTCACCAGATCCCTAATTACTTCTTTGGTACTTAGTGGATTACCTCCTATGTGGTAGTTTGTGGGCACTTTGTTTTTTCCAAAGGGGATGACTATGCACTTATTGGCATTTAGCTTGAGGCCATGGTTCTGATACCAGGTATCTGTCTCTGTAAGGCCCTTCTGGAGGATGCTTGTGTCAGCTGGAGAGTCTGTTATGGCTCCCAGTTTGCAATCATCTGCAAACTTGGTAAGCCACAGTCCTCCCGTGTTTGCTTGCACCTCAGAGAAGTAAATACCAAACAAGAGGGGTCCCAGGACTGAGCCCTGTGGGACGCCACTTGTAACCGGTTTAGAGTTGGACATGGCACCTTCGACTCTGACCATGTGAGTTCTATCCCTGAGCCAGTTTGCAACCCATCTTGTGACATATGGGTTAATATTTAAGCTAGTAATCTTATTTATGATGCCAGAGTGGGGTACTGTGTCGAAAGCCTTTGCGAGGTCCAGGTAGGCTGTGTGGACTACCTTTCCCTCATCTATGGCTTTTGTAACTGTTTCGAAGAAGTCAACAAGGTTTAAGAGGCAATATCTGCCTTTAACAAAGCCAAATTGGGTAGGGTCCAGTGTTTGGAGGTTCCCAATGTCTTTGTTTATGAGATCCATGATGATGCGCTCCATAGCCTTGCAGACCAGGCTAGTCAGGCTTATAGGGCGATAGTTCCCAGGATCTGTTGTGGCGCCACCTTTGTGAAGCGGGATCACTGGTGCTGTACGCCATTCTTTGGGTACATAACCTGTGGTCAGGCTGAGTTGGAATAGTGAATTTATGTGAAGGTTTAGTTCATTTTGTAGCTCGTGTAAGACACAGCCTGGGATACCATCCAGTCCCATTGATGCTGTGTTTTTTTACTTTGGAGAGGGCTGCTTTCACCTGTGTGTCTGTGATGTCTGGGGGATTGCATTCTTCAGGGACAGACACTGGCTCTTTTGGGGGAGAAGGGGGGTAAAGTTTGCACTGAACCTGTCTGCCAGGATGTTGGCAATGTCAGTGGGTTCAGTGTATTTTGTGCCATTTTGCACCAGCTCAGAGAATATCTGAGAGTTGCCACCCAGATTCTTGACATAGCTAAAGAACGCCTTGTGATTATCTTTAGAGTCTTTGGCGATTTTTTCTTTCAAAGCTAGCCTTTGATGATTTTATGAGGGATCGAAGTTTCCTGCTAGTACTGATCAGGGATGCCTTCCCTTTTTGGGATTTTGCCTTTTTGTGTAATAGTTTCCTCCTTCTGTTGTATAGCTTATTTATGGTCGGGGTCCACCAGACTGGTCTCCTGTTTTTGGAGGAGTGAGTCTTGGTTTTACTTGGGATGGCACGATCCATGCATTCCTGTCGGTGCTCATAGAGTGCAATTGTAAAGGATTCTGCGGTTTGGGTAGCATTTTCCATTTGCAGGGGGCTTTGAAACTTTCCACCTTGGTCTTGAGAAGTGTGAAGTTTGCTTTTGAGAAAATTTTCACAGTGGTTTCCTTGTGCAGTGCCACTAACCTGGAGGTGTGGGTATCCTTGATGAAGATGGATACTCCTCCACCTTTAGTATTTTGGTCCGAGTTCTGGGGCCGAAAAGAATGGTATGAGTTAAATCCTGGTAATGCTGGGGTGCTCTCTGGAGCCTTGAACCAGGTTTCTGTTACTGCACAGATATCGATTTTCTCCATACTGAGGAGTGCCTCGAGTGCGTGCATCTTGAGGTTTAGACTTCTGGCATTGAGTAGCATTACCCTTAGTTTATTGTTTCTGGTATTGTGTATGGAGGTGGGTTTGTCTTTTGAGCCTTGCCTAAAAAAGGCACTATGGGGGTGGCAAGAGCCTTAGCCAGTATTCGAAAGCCTAAGGGTGACAGGTGCAAGCCGTCCCTGGTGAAGCAACGTAGCTTGTCAAGCATGTCATCCCAGGCTGACAGACACTGGATCCCCTTAGAATGACACCAATAGGTTAGCCAATTGTTGAAATTGATCATTTTGTCTTTATACTGTGGCATCATTCTTGCTGAGGGTAAGATGCTACTCAGGGTCAGGGTCATACCGGCCTGGGCTACATGATCAGAGAGCTCCTCTGTTTCTCTTTTCATGTAGTCCAGGGAGGTACGTCTCAGGTCATTCACACCAACATGGACAATGACAGAGTCATATTTGTACTTGCTGTGGAGTGACCTGAGTGCTTGTGTTATGTGGCGGATCCTGAAAATACATTCTGAAGCTACGTTGGTGGTATATGTTCCAAGAAATTACCAACATAAAGTAGAACAGGAATTTAAGCAAGTAAAAAGATTAGGTATTAAGAAGCAGATTGAACAACTGGGATCTTTAGAAAAGGTTATGGGCAAATTAGATAGGAAAATATGGAAACTGTGAGATCAATATATGCAGAGGAGGAATGAAGTTCAAAAGAAGGCAGGATTTGAATGAGCTATGTAATGGTTGACTAACAATGACTGGATATGTTAAAAGTGATGTATAATGTTTGCAGCTACAGTTGTATTGCCACTGTTTGGAATGTATAATATTTGCAACTGAAATTGTGTCATGATTTATTGCCATTTATATAAATGTAACATGGCCTACGTCATTCATGACAATTTAATAAAGATGTTTCTTGTCTAAAAAAAAAAAAAAGAAGCAGATCCAAAACTGTGAGTGAAAAAATATGGTTGCTGTTGTAGAGAGACAGTCTCCCTAATGGCTAAGGCCTTCCCCTCAAAGAAACAAGGTGCAGGGTTTGATTCTGACCTCTGTTAACTGTCAATGTGGAGTTTGCATGTTCTTCCAGTGTGTCTTTGGGGTTTCTCCAACCACCCTCAAAAAAAATGCCAGATGTTTCCGTGTCAGGAATAAAATATACTAAGATCAAGCCCAACTTTCCCAATTGAACTTGAGAGGTATGCTAACAGAGTGCATCTCAAACTGAATAGACACTTAGCGGTACAGACTCCTGGTAATGCCTATCTGGGGAAGTGTTGTGTAGACCATTGGTTATAGGCATTAACTATGGTATGCAGTATGGAATGCTGTGGTAAGGTCACAGGTAAAATGCCCACTACACACATCATCCACAACTATAAAGAGTCATGGTTCAAGAAAGCCAAGTTATAACAGGACCCAAAAACAAACAAAGGAAAAATGAAGCTTTATCCATACAGTACTTCCCTTCAGTGCTTGTCTTAATTGCAGTATCATACACACTGCTCATCCACAATATCATCACCTACTGATTGTGTTTCATAAAACCTTGTGCCTGGGGACGGTATTCTGGCTGTTTCTATGAAGAGTCACAGTGCATGGTATCTAAAAGGAAAGGTATACGTAAGTAAAAAAAAAAAATATATATATATATATATATATATATATATGTGTGTGTGTGTGTGTGTGTGTGTGTGTGTTTGTGTGTATGTTTATATATATATATATATATATATATATATGTAATGGGTCCCCTTCTAATGGTCGACATTTCAAAATGTTGACATTCATATGGCCGAGACCATATGATCGACATTTGAAATGTCAACCATGGGGAACTGGCATCACACTACAGTGCGGAATGGAAAGATTTCCACTTCCGCACTGTAGTGCGATCTCAGAGTTGGTATATTAAAGTTATGGGGGGAGCCCGCTAGCAGCATTAAGGTAAGTTTGTGTTTGTGTTTTGTGGTTTACTTGAATGGTCGAGATTTCAAATGTCGATCATATGGTCTCGGCCATATGAAAGTCGACATTATGAAATTTTAGCCATATCAAGTAGACCCATATATATATATATATATATATATATATATATATATACACACACACACACACACACATACACATATAGATATAGATATATTGAATAGCACTGAAGTGCTGCTTTGTGTGCATATACCTTTTATTTATTCATTTTTATTCTTTCACTGTTCACCAGATCTGTCAGCTTGTGTAAGAAAACCTTTTGGCTTTCTTGAACCATTACTGTTTCTACCTGCAGCCATTGTATGTAGTGGGCATTTTGTCTGTGACCTTGCCACACCATTCTATGCAGTATTCTGTACATAGGAGAAAATGGACCATACATTGTGTGCCATGCCAGGGCTAGCCACTTGGTATAAAAAATTGACTCTAGGTGATTTGGTCATATTGAGTAATGTCATCCAAAATGAGCATGGATGTTTGATAGTGCTAAGTGGGATGAGGACCAAACTTATCACATGCTAGAAATGCATGCTAACAATGGTAGAGGTCCCTATGCCCCCTACAGGCAACTATGTGCCCACCATAAACCCCAGCAGTCCTGGACAAGAAACTACTAGCCAGACAATGCCCAGTTACTCAACATGGATTGTCTGGGATAGTTCTGTTGAGACAAAGGTGAATGTAAAACCAATTAACCTGCCAAAAATGAACTAGGAATTGCTACACTGAATATAGGTTCAGTCACATGATGCACCTTGGAACTGGATAACATGCTGGTAAGGAGGAGACTGGACATCCTGTATATCCTGGAGACAAGGTGGAAGGGCAGTGCGTAAAGTTATTTGGCTTGGATCCAGAGTTTATTACTCTGGGGGAGGAGAGACTAGAGATGCTATGGGAATTGTGGTGTGAGAGAAAGTCAGAGTCTTTTGAAAATAGTGTGGGATGTTATCAGAATTAATGACAGACTCATGGCAGCCACAATCAAGTGTAAAGATAAGGTAGTATTCGTAATTGTAGCCTATGCCTCACAGCAAGGTTGTAATGGTGAAGAAAAGACTGCATTCAACAGTTATAGGACGTAAAAGATAAAAGGGTACAAAAGTGTTGACACTGGGAGTACCTGTGAGAACTGTCTGGGTCCACATGTATGGACCAACAGTTATAAAGATGGAGAGACCCTTACAGACTTCTGCTTGGCAAACAGATTGATGGTGGCCAATATATGGTTCACCAAGACAGTCAATCACAAGATCACATACATGAGTGGTCAGTGTGCTACTCAAGTAGACTTCCTCCGGGTAAGTAAATAAATTGGTGTAGAATCAAAGATTGCAGACTCATCCCCAGTGAAACTGTTGGTCACCAGCATAAACTACTTGTGCTCACAGTCGCCTGAAAGCAGTGGTCACAGAAGCTTCTATAGTCAACAGAGATTAAACTGAAGATCTGGAGGTTAATTGAAGCAAAAGTACAGGAGGTCAAGGAAATAAGTACTTGCAGCTCTATCACTTCAGGAAAAAGAAGAAATAGGAGAAGATGAAGAAGAGGAATGGTAGCATCTCAAAACAGCATGTGTAAAAACTACAGGACAGTAATGTGGCAGAGCCAAGTTTGGAAGTAAGGTACATAAGTAAATCTGGTATAGGAATGTAGAAATCCATGAAGCTGTAAAAAGAAAGAAGGGGTTCAGGAAGAAGTTGGAGATAGAAAAGATGGACTAGGCTAAGAGGGAAAACTAGGCATCAGAGAAACTCATTGAGCTTTTGAAAAGTGACTCAATTGACAGTATAATGAAACTCTGTCAGGTTGAAGGGCAAAGACAAGAAGACAGTCATCAGACACCATTCACAAGGAATGCCACCAACAGGCTACTCACCAATCCAGAGGAATTCAAAGGCAAATGAAAGGAGTACTTCCAACATCTTCTGAATGAATAAAGCCCCACAGAAATTGTATTGCTCCATACACAGCCTACAATGAAGGATGAAGAAAACTCACCCTACAAGAAGTAAGTACAACATTAAGGAAACCCAAGTCAGTGAAAGAAGCAGGCTCAGACAAAGCCACTGCAGGTATGATCAAGGTATTGAGTGAGTCAGGGGTGAAATTGTTCCCAAGGGTATTCATCACAGTACTAAGAGAAACGCATATTCAAGATGTCTGGAGAATAAGCATTCTAGCATCAGTGTACAAGAAATAAGGGGACATTCACCTCTGTGGGAAGTACAGCAATATCAAGCTTCTAACCCTCTTGATGAAGGTGCTAGAGAGGGTAATTGATAAATGGATATGGACAATAGTAGAATGTAAGATGGGAGAGGAGATGTTTGGATTCAGATCAGGAAACAGCACAATCAACCCACTGGTTGCAGTGACACATATGCCTATTTGGCATCTATTTCTCAGACTCTCTGGCCATCACTCTTGGCTTATAGTTGTCTGAGTTGGTAGATGACTGTAAATCAGATATTGTTATTCAGTCTTACACTGATTCACAAATACTTCATCATGGGTTTGATTATGCTAACAACTAGTGCAAATACAATTATTTTGAATCAAATGTGAAAAATATAGTATAGATAACTTGGGTAAACAAAAACACTTCCCATACCATGTAGATGACACACTCTTCCAATCAAATACTGTTGTAAGAGATCCAGGCAGTCTTGCTGATAATTCCTTACATTTTGGCCATCATGTATTTGCAAGAGTTGAGAAAGCCTATCTTTCTCTCTCTGTCATCTGATTTCCAAAAGTATTTCCTCTACATCCAATAAAGTCTTAATTCCCCTTTACTTGTTTCTCTTCAGACTGACTGTTGACGATAATACCATTTTTTGCATGTATTTGCCTAAACATGTCAATCAGTTTGAGAGGTCTTAATAGGGATCTGTGTCTAGCCTTTTGATGCATGAAATATCCAGCCCTCTTTGGTCTTCTATTCTTTTACAGAACAAATCATTCCTCAAATATCAAATTAAAGGAGCTAAACTTTTATCAGTAAATAAATAAGACACTTTAGTGAGTTAGATTTATATCCCAGAAATATTCCCCATCTCTGAACAAACCTTTACTACATGTCAAGCAAAGTAGCACCCTTATCACTTTGAAGGTAAACCTAGATAATTGAACGCCTCAAAGCTTAACCCTGATGTATCTTGTATTACCCTGCTTAAAGCTGGAGGGATCATTTGAATAAGGGCTATTGGTTAGGCTTGTAATGGTCTACAGACCAATTGCCTAGTACTTAGCTATGAACATATGAAGATGGACATCTCAGCAATCCTAGGCTTAGAGAAATCATATGACAAGATCCCAAGAAAGCTGATTTGGGCAGTATTGAAACAGTTCAAGGTCCAGGAAACCGAGGTAAAATTAGTGCAGGCTATGTACAAGAACCCAATGATACAAGTATTAACAATGTTCGGACTCAAAGAGGGGTTCATGATGGGAGTGGCTCTACATCAGGGTTCAGCTGTGAGCCTACTGGTTTTCATACTTGTAATGGGCTATGTTATCAAACAGGTCAGAGGGGATAGATGAAAAAAGAGGTTGTATGCAGCTGATGTACTACAAGCAGACTCTGAAAAAGAATTCCAGTAAATGGTATGGGACTGCAATGCAAAACCAAAAGCCCATAGGATGAAACTGAGTATTTACAATACAGTTGTCCTGGCAGCAAACAGGAGAATGAGAAGAAGCTGAAAACTGAGATAGAATGGAAAATAGTGGAACAATTTAAAAGCCTCAAGTATCTAGGTTGGAAGGTTGAGGAGAAAGGAAATCTGGATGAGGAGGTCAAAGCTAGAATCAGAGGCATAGCAGAGAATGTCAGGGGTAGTGTGTGACAAAAGAATGCCAAAGAAGCTGAAAAGTAAGGTGAACAAAACCGTGGTGCGACTAGTGCCTCTGTATGGCACAGAAACCTAGACAATGAGGGCAAAGCAGATGAGTAAGCTTAAGGTGATGGAGACTGGAGGTATGATGAGTAGGATGTACACTGTAGAACAAAGAAATGAGGACATCAGAACAGGATCCAAAGTGGTCCCCCTTGCAGAGGGTACCAAGGAAAACAGATTCTGGTGGCTTGGTCACCTTTGCCAGAAAGCAGAAAACAATCTGTTGAAAAAGATTTTCATGAGACAGAAAGAAGACTAAAGTAAACAAGGATGTTCAGCCAAGAGATGGTAGGACTGTGTGAAAGAAGACCTGAGACAGACGTGATGGTCAAAGCTTGTAGAAAAGTGGCACTGAACTGGGAGATGTGGCAGCAGCTGACATGACACCCTGACCCCATTTAGAAAAATGGTAGAAAAAGGGATTGCTAATGATGGTAACGGTGATGGTGAAAGACTGTTGATGTTGTTTGTTTACTCTGCATAGATAGGTAGGACATGCAGTGCCTTTAATACTGGTTGTAACAGAATAAATGCTTCAGTTCCTTTCTTTCCACTTCAATAGGTCTTCCATTGTAGTTGTAATACATTACTGCTGTCAGTTTTTCTCACCATCATTCAGAGAATAAGTACTCCTATGAGGTACTACTGGCAACAATGAGAACTATATAAACAGGAACAAAGGTATAATGCTTGGCAAACAATCCTGGGGACCATAAGATGCCTAGCCATATACACAAGGATGCAGACAAAGTTAAAAGCTCTTCCCAGCCTTGGCTGATAGTCATTAATATGATCATGTCACTTATTAGCAAACCATGTTCCTATAAGCACATTTCATCCAACTGGCAAGAATCTACAAACATTGTAAATTACTCTGAAATTGTGGACCCTTGGCATTAAGTACATTAAGTAAGGCATGAAATGTTCCCTGGATGAATGGGTGTAGGAGGGCAAAGTCCTTTCAGGTGAAACACATTTCTGGGATTAATCTTGTTCGATGAAATAAGTTAGGATCATGGGTCATTGATAGCTACATGACCAACTATATTGTAACAAACTAGTTCCTTTTTTAACCAAGGTATTGTTTAGCATTTCTTATACAGAATTTCAAACAGTCACACACAAGGGACAAGACAGAGGTCTACTTCAGAAATATGTTCTATAGTAATGCTAACAGAGCTTAATCACAATTTCTAAGTGGCTGTCTCAGACAAAGGAATTCTACAGTGTTCACAAATTTTGAACTTTGAGACTTATATAAGTTTCTGCTAGACTTTAAGTTCTATATTCAGATACAAGAGGCTGTACCTAAGCAGATAATTCTTTCTGAGGATCACCCGCCTTCATCATCTTTCCCATTGATTTAGAAAACTTGTTTGCATAATTCTAGAGTAAATACTTTGGTGCTTATAATGTAAAATGGCCTTATGACAGCTGATTCTTTTATCGTCAATGTAAAGAACTCAAAGATCAAAAGACTGCAGCAACAGTAACATCAACAAGAAAATCTTTACCTGTAATGTACTTAAAGTCTGCAGTGATTTGAACTGGGGTTCATAAGATTGCCTATGCAAAAAATGAGGTACTATAGCATATATAGTCAGACAGATGAAACCGAACTTGTCATAACCTCATAAACTGGACTTTAAAGTCAGCATATCTTTTATAGATATTATATGTAAGCTAAATCAATAATCAGGTGAATTTTGAGAGGAAGATGGAGACAGAAAAATAAGTCTGAGCCCTGACAATTGAAGATAAAACAAGCAGCTCTTCAATCTACAATCCACAAAATCTCCACTTAAGATCTCTGTCTGCTTTAGGAAAGCATGACATATATAGTATTGTGAGTCTCCCTGTTGTGCAATTATTCCTCTAAATTACTGCCCATTGCATTTACAATCATCTTGTGAATTTTCTCTGAATATATTCCGTGAATAATACCAGAACTACCTTGCTATTATAGGAGCAAGGCAGTGTATATTTAAGCAATAACCCATGCCTGGGTGAGGGTAATGCTGGATTTATCCACTGTTGGTGTGGTTTGGTCACAAGGGCGAAGCCCGAGTGGCCAATCAAAGACATCCATGGGTAAAGCCAGCATTACTCACACCCAGAAGTGGGTTATTGCTATTATATACAATATCATTATTTAAGAAAAAAAAAATACTTACTTTTCTTAAATAATGGCATTGTATAATCCTCCGTGCTGCCCTTCCGCAGCTGTCTGGTATTCTGCGGCAGTTCTGATGTACTGTGCATGCATATGCTTACGCAGTACATCAGAGCTGTGGGTGGAAGCAACGGAGAAAGCAAGATCTCCATTGCCTTTTACCAATTGTCTCGCTATGTTAAAAAAGTTTAACAGTGAGACAGCTTTAAAAAAAGCAACAGAGAATCTTTGTTGCTTTTTACAAAGTGTCTCGCTATGTTAAAGGAGTTTAACATAGTGAGACAGCTTTAAAAAAAGCAACAGAGAAAGGAAGATCTCCGTTACTTTTTTTAAAGCTGTCTCGCTATGTTAAACTCCTTTAACATAGCGAGACACTTTCTAAAAAGCAACGGAGATCTTGCGTTCTCTGTTGCTGTAAAAAAACGAAACAAAAAAAAGACTTATACTAATGGAAAAAGTCCGGGCGACCAGACTTTTTTCCATTAGTATAAGTCTTTGATTTACAACATGCATGTTGACAAATCAGCGTGCACGTTTTGGAATATTAATGGGGGGTCGAAGTGACGGAACGCCAAATTACACATTACTGAGACCAGTGTGCTGAATGTACACATTGCCAATTATTTAAGCGGCTGAATAACACTATGCCAAAGCACTCTACAGTGGGGAAAGGGAATTTATGTGTTTCCCCATTGTAGTGTGGTCCCGGAGTTGGTCTATTTAAATAGGGGGGTGGGGGGCACAGCCCCCCACATGGGAGGTGCAGGGGGATGAAGCCCCCCTGCAAAATATTTCTTTTTAACTACTTACATATACCAACTCCGAGACTGCATTACAGTGGGGAAACACATAAATTCCCTTTCCCAACTGTAGTGTGCTTCAGCATAGTGTTATTCGGCCGTTTAAATAATCAGTAATGTGTACGTTTGGCACACCGGTATCGGTAATGTGTAATTCGGTGTTCCGTCACTTCGGCCATTAGATAGGAACCCATATATTTATATATATATATATATATATATATATATATATATATATATATATATGTATGTATGGATCTACTTTGATATATCGAAAGACCACAGTCCCAAAGATATTTTCATGAGATGAAAATAACAAAACTTAAAACCCTGAACCACAGACTTTTTCCCAGGACAAGTAAACACTTGCCCAAAACTACACAATACACACCATACCATCTGAAACACACTTAGTTGTGGGGCTGTGTCCCCTCATCCCCCCTAACTATATATACCAGTTCCAGGATCGCACTACTGTGGGGAAAAGGGCATATTTCCTCATGATGTGCAAGTGTTTACTTGCCCTGGGAAAAAGTCCGTGGTTCGGGATTTTAAGTATCATTATTTTCATCTCATGAAAATAATGCTCTAGTTTGTGGTCTTTCAATATATCAAAATAGATCTATATATATATATATATATATATATATATATATATATATATATATATATATATATATATCAAGAGTGCACACACAGAGAAGCAGCTTTCCTTTCTTTAGATTTTTTTTTCTGTTCTATGCCAGAGTATCTGTTTTTTGCTGCAGCGATCATACATAAAAGTGAGGTAAATCTTTTCTCCCCAGGTGTCTCCTGAAAATGGGCTCTATTCGGTTACATTTTTCAGGTCAAGAAACACAAACAAATAAGCAAATTATTGTAAAACATTGCACATTGCTGAAATTACAAGATATCTATACATATCATACGCACAATCTCTCTCTCTCTTTCCTATGCAGGTCTTAACTGTAGATTTCCTAGAAATTTTAAGACTCTTTCAATACTATTTTTTCAGGCTTCAACAGTTGTTTATTGAATTAAAAGGAATAGACTTACCTACTAAACAATGAGGTGAAAGGAGTGTAAAGCTGAGTATATTATCTGTCAATGCAATTTTATAAATGGGTTTTACATTCTGGGTTGCCACACTGAAGTCTAGCACAGAAAAAGAACTAACAGAGCTTTCCAACATGGCTACACACTGATAAACAGGTTAGCTTTAGTTCTACCAGTGTAAAAAAGAAACTGAATGCTAAGGGCCAGGATTATCACTTTTAGTAAATTCAGTTAATGGCTACTAAGTACACTGCCTGGATGCTAAGAAAGAAGAAACTATGTGACCCTGAAAGAAAATCAACTAGAAAAGGTGAAGAGAAAATACTGACTGTGAAGAATCCTGCAGCTGTTTGGAAAATAGCAGTTCAAGCTCCAGCCTTTGTGTAAGACATGCCTTCCAGTAATCTAGCAGAAAAATAAGTTAAATGTGCTCAGAGTTGATTAAAATAAATTAAACACTGAAGGAGTATATCAACTCAAATAACAAAAGGCTGGCAAAATGTTAAGTGCTTTAAACAGATATTCAGATAAGTTGATAAAACTGCAAAAATCAGAAGTTTAAATGAATTAAAGGCTGGCTAAGTATGAGACTGCTCAAGAAGAAATGTTTGAAAAAAATCATAGAATTAGAGGAAGAACATGTAGATAAACCCTGGGATTTTCTGCTAAACCAGAAAAACTGGAAGGAATGGACTGTATTAATTTTATGAAGGCACAAATAAGCGGCTGGACTGGTATTCCACAGCAGGATCTATTAACTGAAAGGGCACATCATGTGTATCCACCAAACCTGGCCATGAGAAAGCAGCCAAGATCTGTACTAGTAAAGATGCAATCCTACTAGCAGAAAGAACTGATCCTGACTAAACTGTGGCAGAAGGACAAAGTATTATAAGTTGGTGACAGCAGTGTTTGTGGAAAAGGATTATTCACTGTAGACTGTGCAAAAGAGAAACAGATTTATTCCAGAAAGCAGGGATTGTTGAGGGGCAGGTATAAGATTCGAGCTGCTGTATCCATCTTTCTTTAAAATGTTTTTCCTAGAGAATCCAACTCAATTTTTGATGTGGAACAAGCCAAGGAGGAAACAGTTTGTCCAAGAAAAAGTGAGCCATTAAGCTGAAGGGGACTCTGCTTCTCATTCCTCTGATATAAAGCACACGGAGAGACTTTGTCAGTGAAACCTTTTCCAATGTTCCAAAGTAAAATGCTTGAGAGACACAGAAAAGCATAGGCATTGACTAGAAGAATTGAGATTACCTTGGAAATGAAATGGAGTGTGGAAATGGGGGATAGAGATGAACAGGAAGTAAACCAGCTACATTAGTGAAATAAGCCTGTACCAGAAAAAGTGGAATGAATGGACTTTTGCTGACTTTGTTAAACTTGTAGGGAAATGAAAGGCATTTGCCTCACTTCATGTCATTAATATTTGGAAGGAAAGAGGAAGGAAAAGGGTAACTGTAAGCAAAACAATTTCTGTTTTTAACAGCATTTCTATAAAACGTCTCCTGATATAAATTGCATGTTAAATAGTAAAGCAGTTTTATTTGTGTATGTAATAAAAATAATAAAGTAAACAGATGCATTTTTCTTTCTTTTTGAGTATTAAGAAATGTAGTCGTTAAAATGCAAAAAGAAAAAAGGTAGACAAAACATTGTAAGTTAATAGGCTGTAATTTTGGGTTGTTGAGGTGGGGAATGGTGTGCAAAAGTACACAAATCATAATATATGTAGAACTCATATGTTTTTTCTTAGTTTGCATAAGTGAATGTCTGGATTAATGCCCTTGGCTTAATCTAATAACATTTTTTTAAGAGGAAGCAAATAAATAAGAGAACATTGAATGTATTGAAAAATTTTCCTTTAGCAATAAATGTTTCAGCATGTCTTTAGAAGCCTGAGAACTACATTTTTTTTATGTTTCCATGGAGGCAAGATGATTAGAGGACAATAAAAAGCCAAAGCACTGGCTTCTTCTGGGCTAAATGTGAATGTTTTCTGAAAGCATGCAAACTGTTTTTCACATCTGGGAGTTGAATAAAGAAAGACCGGAGCATATGAATTTGATAGAAAAAGGATTTCAGGATGGATATTCAGCAGAATATCAGGAGCAAAGAAAAAGAGTGGTATTTATATTAATTGTTAGAGGAGCTCCGATAGTGATAGGACAGGAAAAAAGATAATAATGATGGATTTGTGGTAGTAAGGGGCTACTGGAAAGGGATGAAGATTATGCTGGCATGTATTTATATTCCACCAAAAACTGCTATTATGGAACTGTTATTATGGTGCTATTATGGAGAAAATTTTGGGAGAAAAAAATCAGCTTTCAGCGGGGAATATTACTTGTTGGGGTCTATCTATATCATTAAGCAAATACTTAGTTTGTCAAATTGCTATTCCATGAACCCACATTGTCGAAACCTCTCTTCATTGAATGGCCATTTCATCAAACTTTTTCACAGGGAAAAGCAACGATTGGCCATCAACAGGAACTTGCCCTTTCCCCCACTGTATTGCAGTCAAGGAGTTGGTATATTTAGTTAGGGGGTGTGGGGGGTGCAGCCACCCACTTGAGTGGGTTTTAAATTTTTAGAATTTAGTGACGGGCACTAGGTTGGCTGACCATTGCTTTTCCCTGTGAAAAAGTTTGAAGAAATGGCTATTTGATGAAAAGATGTGTCAACAATGTGGGTTTGACGAATACCAATTCAATTATGTAAGTATTCAATGATGTTATACAGACACTAATTGTGGGTGGGGAGTGGAATTTGATTTGCAACAATGAGGATGAATCTGAGGAGGATATTTTTCAATATCTTAGCACAAGAAATCTGGACAAAGTCAAAATGGGGGAACAAGGTCCAAACATAGGGTCATTTTTTAAACATTGCTGTTATATTTTTAAAAAGTTGCTAGAAAAACAAGTTTTGTATTAGCATGCATTTTCTGAAGGATATGAAGTCTGAAACTCAAAGATCTGCCATTATTTAATTAATTCAACCATAAGCTATTTGCCAGAAAACTGAAAATTTTATGAGGAACAGACCAAAACTATGAGGCAAAAATCTTGGCATTCTGTGAAAATCTGGACAGTTGAGAGGTATGCTGGGTGGCCTAGAAGGGAAAATATAAAAAGGGTAGATTTCTGAAGAAAGTTATGAAAATATTTGACATGGAAGGTGTGAATTTAGTAGTGCGAACTAGGACAGAATTTATATATTATTCCCTGAGGTACAATAACTGGGCTAGACAGAAATTCTATTTCATAGGAACATGTGCATTTAATTGAGAGCTTTGATACAAATCTAACAACTATTTCAGACCATGCTCCAATAATAACTAAGATAAAGATGCAGGGTAATGAAGTAAAAGTGAGACACTTGTGCTTCTCCAACCACCTGTTAAAATGACAGTAATTTAAGGAAGGGGTAGTGGAAATTATTCTGACGTTATTATTGAAGATAGGAAGTACTCCAGAAGTTATAGCTAGTGAATGGTATAAAAGAAAAGTGGAGTTTAAAATAGGGAAAAAATAAAAGAAAAAGAGATATGGTTAAGAAGTAATAAGAATTACTTGGAAGGGATGACAAAGGTTAAAGTACTGCAGAATAAGGGAAATCTCACAGAACAAGAAGAGGTGCAACTGCAGAGTGCTAAACAGAAAATAAGCGAGAACCTGGATAATATGCATGGGTTTAAAAAGACTGCTATTAAACAAATATTTTTGATAATACCTCCAGAGCACAAAAACTTTTATCTAAACCAGGGAACAGACAGAGAAAGAGTTGTTGCCAAACTTAGAAAGCGTATAACAAGAAAAAATGACCAGAGATTCTGTAGAGGTATTAGAGAAAATTTTGAATATAGCAGAGAAATGGTGAAAAAATAAAAAGGTAGCTGAGGCTCAACAATTAACAGTTAAGATAAGAGTAAATGAGATAAAATGGTGATGTATAACTGATATGCAGTCCCAGGAATCAATGTTATTCTGGTGGAAGTTTGGAAGTTAAAAATCTGGAATATTTTAACAGTATTTTAAAAAGAGGGCAAGCACCAATATCCTGGAAAAAAAGGCTGTGGTGACTCATCAAATCCAGCTTAATATAGACCAATTTCAATTTTAAACCATGATTATAAAGTGTTTATGTCTATAAAGTATGACAAAGATGTTGCCAAAACTGATAGATATTGATCAATGTGGTTTTGTGGAGGGGAGGCAAACATTTCAAAACATTAATAGAAGAATGGTGATCCAGAGGGAAGTAGAATGTAAATAAATGCCGCTGATATTGGTGGGCCTTGACACAGAGAAAGCATTCAACAGAGTAAATTCAGATTTTATGAGTAGGGCAATGGAAGAATTTGCATTTCCTGATACAATAATAAGGTTAATTAGAAGGATATATGAGGGAATAGAGGCAAAAATCAAAGTGGGAGGTTTCCTCTTTGATAAGTTGTGTCTGAATGTAGGAACCAAGCATGGGTGTCCTCTTTCTCCTTTGTTATTTGCATTATTTTTAGAACTGTTGGCAAAGAAAATAAGGGACTCAGAAATTGAAGATATAATTTGTATTGTACTCAAGAAAAGCTGACTTTATTTGCAGGTGATCTTATTTTGTACTGGATAAAACCAGAAAAGGACATCTCAGTATTGTGGAACATTCTGAGACAGTTATACATTTCTTTCAGAACCCAGAATTAATTAAGATAATACAAAACTATAGCTGTAAACTATGTACCCACACATGAATTGGTTCAGTAATACTCATATTTATGGAGATATGATAAACTGAAGTATTTAGGAATATGGGTTAAAAAGGATTCTGTTATGGTAGCTGAGGATATGTGGGAAGAGACTAAACAAAATATAATACAAAAACAGAAAATTGAATCTCTTGCCTACGGATATGGATAGCAAGATACGAACAGTAAAAATGCTGTTAGTCACTTTAGTTTTATACATAGGCAGGCATATTTTTCTCAGCCAGAAGAGAAGTTGCAGATATTAATTAATAAAGAGCTGACAGATTTTTTATCTGAGGGGAAGAGGGCAAGAGTCAACTTGGATAAGCTGATCCTTCCAATAAAACAAGGTGTTTTAGGATTACCTGATATGAAGGGATATTTTAGAGCTACACATTTAAGGCTTTTATATATAACATGAGCAGAAAGCTACAATTCAAAGTGGAAAGGGATGATGATGATGCGGCGATATCAAGAAATTAGGAGAGAGTGAGATTTTATATGCAGATCCTGAAGAAGAATATTAACAAAAACCAGGAACCAAAAACCAAAAATGACCACAAGGAGATCGAGATCCACGAAAGACAATGGGTTTATTGCAAACAACATGAACAGTGAAATCGATTGACCTAGGTTTCGTCCACAAACTCGGACTTCTTCAGAATACTAATCATCCCTCAAACCACACCTTAAATAACAAAATAAATTCACACCATGACACTTAGAATTAAAAACAATTAATTAATTAGACACTTAGAATTAAAAACAATTAATTAATTAGCCCAATCTATTAACTATAAAAAAATCTTCTGTTAAATAACTTATATAAATCAAAATAAAATAAAATCTTAAACATATTTAATGATATATCTAATAAAACACATTACAATTAAATTAAATATGATAATATTTAAAATTAATTGTGCATGTATATGTCTGTATGTATCTTTTAAAATTGCACATATGAAAATATATATATATAAAAAATATATACCAAAATTTTTTTTTTATATATTTAAATAATTAAATAAAAATGAGCTATAGTCACCTGCACTGCTAAACCCTGCCCATAATATGTTTGAGCTTGAGCACAGGCTTAACAGTGCAGTATTCGTTAAGACCAGGAAAAGTGTGTGCGTTCAGTTTCAATTGCCATTTTAACTCACTTAAATCTAAATGCACATCTGGAATCCTACCTTGTTGGTCACAAATGACCTTCTGCAAGACAAAAAATTTAAATGTATGTCCATGGTGAGCTACAATGTGTCTGGCCAAGGCATTAGTAGACTTAAGATGTTTCATATCTAAAAGATGTTCCCTGACCCTCTCTCTAAATTGCCTACAGGTTTTACCTACATAAAAGGCCATACAATGTTGACATTTAGCAAGATAAACAACATTCTTACTATAACAGTTAAAATGACCAGTAATACAAATATATTGATTATTAACCACCAACTTACTACCCGTTTGTAGAATGTAAGAGCATATAGTACACCTACCACATTTGAAATTGCCCAACACCCTACTTGTGGTAACATTTTTATATAATGAACATCTTTCAAAAATTTTTTTAAAAGATAAATCCTTCCTAAATACAAATCTAGGTGTATTAGTGAACTTTGATCCTACGATTTTATCCAATTGCAAAATACCCCAGTTTTTAACAATCGTCCTTGTAATAAAATCTGAATCCCCATTGTAGGTCGAAATAAACATCAAAGGAGCATTCCCTAAAGTTTGTTGTGGAACAGGCCTTGCAGAAGTTATTGTAACAATACCAGAATTAAGAATAGATTTATAAAATCCACTATGTCTTTTACCTTGAACCTCATTAAACAATTCCACACACAAATTCTGAGGATAACCTCTTTTCAAAAACAAGGAAGTTAAATAATTTAATTCTTCTACGAATTCTATATCATCACTAACCATCCTGGCCACTCTAACCATCTGACCTTTAACAATAGCTTCCTTTTGATGGTTAGGATGCCAACTGCTGTACTGAAGATAAGAATTCGAGAAGGTAGATTTCCTATAAATCTTAGATTTAAATCTACCATGTGTCTTATCTAGGGTAAGTCTAACATCCAGGTATGTAATAGTATCAATATTATACTCATGTGTAAACTTTAAAAACCAAACAGTATTGTTAATATATTTAATAAAAGCATCCAATATAACCAATTCACCCTCCCATATAATAAATATATTGTCCAAAAATCGTGTATACATTTTAATGTACTTACTATATGCACTGGTGAATAAAAAATGATCCTCCCAATATGCCATGATATAATTGGCATATGTAGGGGCACATGCGGCTCCCATGGCCACTCCATTACTTTGCCTAAAATAGTGCCTCTCAAAAAATATAAAATTATTATACAGGACCACTTCCATTAACCTAACCATAACATTAATTTGGTCTTGCTCAAATATACCTGTTGCTGCCATTTGCTCCTCTAACCATGTCAAACCAATATCATGAGGAATAACCGTAAACAAATTGCATACATCAATGGTGAGAAAAGTAATATTACCGTCAATTACAAAGGCCTTCACTTTCTCTAAAAAATCCCAAAAATCTTTAATTATGTGAGGGAAACACATCAAACCTAATTTTATATGATGGTCCAAATATTGACTAATGAAACAAGTTTTACTTCTCTTACCATCCACAATAGGTCTAAATTGAACATTATCTAGTCCTTTGTGTATTTTGGGGATGCCAAAAATTCCACTAACCACTGGATAAGGATTACTCATAAATTCATAATTATATTCAGTTATTTCACCCTGAAATAACATATCCTCTAACACAATATCCACTTTTTTATATGCAATGTTGATTTCATTTATAATGGTTTCATCATAATTATCTTCCATTAACACGGACATCATAATACTGATATAATCATTATTATCTACAATCACCACACCATTGCCTTTGTCCGGCTTCATAATACGTATGTTATCAATTTTACGTATAGTTTCAATTAAGGCATACTCTTCTTCTGTCATATTAAGATGTGATTGCCTCTTCCGATGTGTAAAATGTTCTCTGATGTCCAATTCACACATTTTTTCAAATGTAGCTATCATAGGGTTCAAAGGTGGATTAAATGTACTCGGTTTGGACAAACAATCTTGCTTGTCTGTTATCTGAGTTGTGTTGGCAGCTTCAAAATGAACCTTCAAGTTCATTTTGCGTATAAACAATTTCAAATCAATAAGTGTATCTACCAAATAACCTGTTCTACAAGGAACAAAGGTAAAACCTTTAGAAAAAAGATTAACAAAATCAGTATTAAAAGAAAAATGGGAATAATTATATAATTTAAAATCATGTGCACTATTTTCAATAATTGTAGGTGTAATTAAAATACCCATCTGTGTCGAATTTAACATGTCTCTCTCTAACTCAAAACTATCCATCCCCACATTACTACAAATAGATTTGTTAACGTCATAATTAAAACATACAGTTCCTTCATTGCCAAAATTTTGTTCAATATTGCCAGTGGCCCCTAAAGTATCAACATCCTGTGTAATACCTAAATCACATAGCTCACTAGTTATAACCACTTCAGTGGACGACTCTAATACATTCAATGAAGCGACTTGCTTGAAATTAAAAACATTATTATACACATCTCTACCATCCTCAAGATTGTGACATTCACGAGGATAAAATTCAATCGACTTTCCGTTAATTTTATTTAACTCAGTATATGTGCTCAAATTTAACAAATCAAAATCAGTTTGTGTAACAGAATGTTCATTTCCCAATAAACTATTCATGTAAAAATCTGAACTAGACATGCCCAATGAATTATTAGTAAAACACTGTTCAAACGCAGTAGTTAAATGCGAGTTGTTGCCAGTAGTATTCTTAAAAAGATCATTTAATTCATCAGAATCATGATAAAATAGTTCAAAAGAACCAACGGACTGATTAAACATATGATTCGTACAGTCAGAGGTGGGCTGCTGCACAGCCAAAAGCTTACCCATCGACTTGTCCACATTTTCTTCCCCCAAAGGAGAAAGACTGTTCATCTTCTTGGTCTCCAATATTCGTTCTGAGCATTGTTGGTGGGGTATCTCTTTTTTGGTCGAGCTCCCAGTTGACCAAATTCCCTCTCCTTGTATGATAAATCCTTGTTTCGAATTCTCTCCGAGCGTCTTAAACTGTCTGCTAAAGGGCTCACAGCGTCAGCATTTGAATCTTTATCTGCTGCTTGCAAATCCGGTGTATGCGTCACCACACATTCTGCTTCCTGATTGGATGCCCCCACATGGTTGCTATACCTACCAGACACAGCCCTTGATTGCGGATACACTTGGCCCGATTCATATACTTTAGTGTCCCTCTGAATTTTATGTAATTTCTTTTGGTAAATAGCATCACAACTGCGGTCAACCTCATTCAAAATGTTAATATAGTTGGTGTAATAATGTCCGAACAACAAATCCTTGACAATGGCATCATTAATAATTTCAAGTTCAGATAAGTAAGCATCAATTTTATGTTTGTTATACTTCACCATAATATCCAAAATGCCTAAGCCTGTTTTGTTGAATAGAACATGCAGTTCATTGATCATATCTTTATTTCCGTCAATCCCATTCGGGTAACGCCACACACGTAAGCCTTTCGGCACCAGTCCAAGTTCAATGTTCTTACACAAATAACTATTTTCCAATTGGGTTCTTCTCAATTTGAAAAGTTTTGTTTCAAAATTCTTAAGCTGTTCAGCCAGAGTCTTGTTAACTGCCATTCCAGATTTGTCAGAAGAATTACCACCAAAATTGAAACTGAAATGGCAATTCTTCCAATGCTCACTATCAACTTGGTCAGGTTCAGATCGCGAAACAGGGGAATTTTTACTGTGATCACTTGTAGTATTGTTCATATTGCTAATACCTCTGTTAGATAAATTTGGCTTGGCTTGAGTAAGCGGCAAGCCCAAACTGCTGCAAGTTGGTAAAGTCGATTCAGTAGGTTGTTTCTCTAATAACACTTTAATTTGAGCGGAATGTTCTTTTAATTGCTCTTTAATTTGTTGCAATAAATCCAAAATATCTGCCGAGGAACCAGCATTCTCCATCAAACCAAATACAGCAAAAAACAGGAACCAAAAACCAAAAATGACCACAAGGAGATCGAGATCCACGAAAGACAATGGGTTTATTGCAAACAACACGAACAGTGAAATCGATTAACCTAGGTTTCATCCACAAACTCGGATTTCTTCAGAATACTAATCATCCCTCAAACCACACCTTAAATAACAAAATAAATTCACACCATGACACTTAGAATTAAAAACAATTAATTAATTAATATATTTTTTATATATATATTTTTTCATGTGTGCAATTTTAAAAGATACATACAGACATATACATGCACAATTAATTTTAAATATTATCATTTTTAATTTAATTGTAATGTGTTTTATTAGATATATCATTAAATATGTTTAAGATTTTATTTTATTTTGATTTATATGATAAGTTATTTAACAGAAGATTTTTTTATAGTTAATAGATTGGGCTAATTAATTAATTGTTTTTAATTCTAAGTGTCATGGTGTGAATTTATTTTGTTATTTAAGGTGTGGTTTGAGGGATGATTAGTATTCTGAAGAAGTCCGAGTTTGTGGACGAAACCTAGGTCAATCGATTTCACTGTTCGTGTTGTTTGCAATAAACCCATTGTCTTTCGTGGATCTTGATCTCCTTGTGGTCATTTTTGAAGAATATTAACAGTCATGCAAAGTATTATTTATTTATTTATTTATTTTATTTTACATTTGTTGACCGGGATAGTCCGATTGGATGCATGTTCATTTTCAGCGGAGGCCCGGGGAGAAAAGCTCCAAGGGTAAGCAGATACAGCATTACATAATACCAGCATTACTTATTACAGACTATTTACAGAGATTACATAAGTAAGCAAGTTAAACAAGTTCCACAGGTTACAGTTAATCCTGAGCGCAAGTCAGGATTAAATTAAATTACACAGTAAACTGGTTAACAGATTTTTACACATTCTAGAGAGAGTTAGCCAGGCTTGATACATTGACATAGCCAGTTAAGTGACAAATGTTGTTTGAGTCTAGTTTTAAATTGACCTAAGGTGGAAAGTAAGGTAATATCAGCTGAAAGAGAGTTCCAGGATCTACTTACAGAGTTTGCAAAGAGAGAATCACCCGCTGTGTTATTAATTTTGCTAGTCTGAATTAGTAGTTTGTTAGAGGATCAAAGCGGTCTAGGATTGTTATAGGGGGTGATAATATTTTTAAGTGCAGGAGTATTGTCCGGATTATAGAGGATTTTATAAGCCATAATCAGTTGGTTATACTGGATTAGGCTGGGTAGTTCAAGCCACCCAAGCTGATTTAGATTGATGCAATGATGTGTCCTAAAAGGCAGCCCAGTGGCAAACCTGGCAATGTGGTTGTAGCAGATTGAGAGTTTGTTAAGGACAGTCTTGTTTAAATTCGAGAGTAGAGGGGATGCATACAGAAGGGTTGAAAGAAGGTGAGAGCGAGCATATTGGATACAGCTGACTTTTGGGATGACAGTATAAAGGTCATTAATGAAGATGGAGAACAGGAAGGGCCCTTATATTTATAAAGTAGCAGAAAGTGTTCTAAGAACTAAGCTAACATGGGAATGGAGAAAGGAGATTCTGTCAGTAGGGATTACTGCAATTAAAGGTACAGAGAATAGGCAATAGGGGGATGGAATTTACTGGAGGAAGCTGGCAAAGTAACCAAGGTATTGTGAAATAATAATTAGTGAGGGAAATGTAACAGAATGGGAAAAGGCTAAGAAAACATTTAGACTGCAAGCTAGAGACTGCTTTTCCTGTCAGAAATTGATATCAGAGTTTAGGCAAACAGAAAACAATAGAGGAATTCTAAATGAAAGACATGCACTGGTTGAGTTTTTAGTTGAATATAGAAAATAAGCTGCTGTGAAAAAAAAAGAATAATTAGTAGGGCATATGAAATGTTGCATGATAGCTATAGGAATCAATCAGAGGAGGCCAGAAAAGATTGGGAAGAGAGATTAGTTAAGAAATTCACAAAGCAAAAATGGGAGGACATATGTATGGCTCACAAATATGCAACAAAGTCTAGAACAGTGGTTCTCAACCTTTGTGAGGCCAGGGCCCAGTAAATTCTTTTTTTATAAGACGAGGGCCCGGTCCCAACAAATTTACTCATAAATACCATTCCAAAGCAGGAGGATATCAAATTGTCAGCAAAACACTTTATCACATACACACTCCAAATATTTATATATGCAAAGTATCTAATTTAATAAAGATAAATGTATGAATCTCTCAGTTCTGAACACTAGTTCCAACAGTAACTAACATTTTGAATGCAAAAACGCAGCACTTTAACAGTTAATTCCACATTAAAGAGATCTGTAACTAATGAAGAGGTTGCTGCTAGCAAACAATTTTATATTTCATTGTTTCATCTACAAATAAAGTACCTGTTGCCCTTGAAAAATAAATTGCCTATGTTACATTAAAAAATGATAAGCTAGTAATATTGCAATGGGGAATGGATGGCAAACTGATACCAGGTTCATAGTTGTGAGGTATCTCCACCAAAGGAGGACATTCTCAGGACTGCAGCATCCATCCCCTTTTAAAAGTACAACACAGTACAGTATCAGCAATCCATCTACATACAGTACTATGGGAGTAGAACCCACAGCCTTCTGCATCAAAAGCAAGTATACTACCTGTTGTGCTACTCTAACAATGCAAACAGACTTGGCATAAGCACCACTAAACTTCTCTTCCCCTGAAGCTGTCAGCTCCTTACAAAATCCACTTCACACTCAACTATATCTCTTAACTTTGTAGCACAAAAAATCTGGAAAAAGCCAAAATTTATTGGGGGGAACAAAGGCCCAAAACCAGGGACACATTTTAAACATTGCTTGTATAATCTTAGAAAGGTGCTAGAATAAAATGTGTTTCCATGCGTTTCCTGAAAGACTGGAAGACTGAAACTTAAATGGCTATCATTTAGTAAATTTGGTTCCCACTGATTTGCCAGAAAACCACAAATTGTAAGAGGAACAGACCACAAGTATGAGCTTGACATTCCAGACATTCTGTGAAAATTTGGACAGTTGAGAGCTATGGACTCAACTCTTTGAATCACAAGTGGTGGTATGGGTACAGAATTCAGGCTCTTGCTTCTTGTACCTAAGTTACAGAGTTTGAGCTTGAGTAACCCTAACAACCAGGCATACCTAACTGGGGCATTTTACACGCCACACACACACACACACACACACACACACACACACACACACACACACACACACACACACACACACACACAGTGTCTTGCTCTCTCACTCTCTGAAACTGTCCAGTGTTTTCAACCACTCGCAGCCTGGTATAATTGATGCCAGAGCCTGGCGGTTGAGAAACACTGTTCTAGAAGATTAAGGATTTTTGCTTGGAAGTGGATGCATAACTACTTTTATACCTTAAGCATACTCCAAAGAAGTTTTCCTCAGGTAGATGGCAAATGTTGGAGATGTGATGGGGAAGAAAGGGGCAGCTGGGAGCATATGTTTTCAGACTATAATGGGTGAGTAAATGAGTGTAAATAAGGACATGTTTTTTTTAGATGGATTCAGGATCTGAATTGCCTAGACATAGTAAGGCCTTGTTAAGTTTAATTCTGGCCTCTGACAAAAAAGCAGCTAATAGAAAATGGAAATCAAAGTCTAAGCCAACCGTCCTTGAAGTAGTGAATATTGTAACAGAGATAAAATAACTTGAAGTGAGATGTTTAGAAAAGGGCAGGAGGACATTTCATAGAAAAATTGGAAAATGTAGGATATACACATGTAGAAAAATGTTTTGGAAGAGGAATGAGGTTTAAGAGAAGACAGGAAATGACCGATTTATGTAATGTTATGTAATGGTGGATTGATTATATTGTAAAGACTAATATATATGATGTATAATGTTTGTAAATGTGAACTTATTAGTGTGATTTGTTTACCTTTATATTAATGTAAGTATGCTTATGTCATAAGTAATAATTCAATAAAGCTGTTTAAAAAAGTAAAGAACAAATAATAATAATAATAATAATAATAATAATAATAATAATAATAATAATGATGGTAGTAATAATCCTAAGGCTGTGTTAACTAGTCTTAGGATAGCTACTGTTTTATCTCTAATGGCTGCCTCAGTCCTCAATAATCATTAGAGAAAGGGCAACCTTTAGATCAGCATCCTGACTGGAGAACAAATATTCTCCAGCAGGGTGTTAATCTACAAATAATACCTGCTGAAAAACGAATCTGTCACTTCATGGCAGCATATCAAGCTGCCATGGAGCTCAGACTGAAAATAACCTAACAGCCACCATTATTTTATGCTCACTAAGCAGCACTTCTCCTGTTTAACGAGTGTAAAAACTAAATGAAACAGAAAAAAGTGTGTGTGTATACGTTTCTGTCTCTCTGTGTCTGTATGTGTATGTGTGTTTATGTTTATGTCTGTGTGTGAGTGTATGAGTGCATGAAAGTGAGGTGTGAGTGAGAGAGAGAGAGAGAGAGAGAGAGAGAGAGTGATCGAGCACTGGCAGCAGCAACAGTAAAGAGGTTTGTGTACCTCTTAACCTTTTAGTTCAAGATATCAGGATAAAGCCTAAAATAAAGGGGAAACAAAGGCTCAAAATAGGAACATATTTTAAATATTGCTATTAGAAAATCACAAAGTTGCTTGAATAATAGGTCTTGTGTTAGCATGCATTTTCTGAAGTGCAAGTGTGTGTGTGTGTGTGTGTGTGTGTGTGTGTATACACTACAAAATGAGATCAATGGACCAGTAGTAGCAGCAGTAAAGAGGTTTGCATACCTCTCAACCTTTTAGCTCAAGAAATATGGATAAAGCCTGAAATAAGGGGGAAACAAAGGCTCAAATAGAAACAGATTTTAAATGTTGTTATTCTTATAAAATTATAAATTAGCTAAAATAACAGGATTTTTGTTAATATTAATTTTCTGAAGGAAATAAAGTCGGAAATTCAAATGTATGTCATTATTTAGTGACTTCACTCCTCAATGACTGGCAACAAACTACATATTTTAGGAGCAAAGGGACCAAAAAATAAATATCTAGATTTTTTTTTTTCAGTGATATATTTTGGATGTAAAATGCTTCCTCCAACACCATTTACATATACTACAGCAACTTTGAAACATTAGGCCGAGGAAGTACTTTACATCAAAGATATATAATATAGTAATAAAAAAATAAATAAGCAAGTAAAACACAATATGTTTACAAACAGCCCATTCTCTACGCACAATAATGCCTTCCAGGTTATGTGTTATTGTGGAAATAATGTCCTTCCAGGGGTGTAGAGGCCTTCCTGCTGCAGTGATTGGCCTCAGAACATCCCCAGGTGAGTGTTATTTCCATAGTAACACACCCTGTTGGGCATTATTGCTTGCTTATTGCCTTAGGTAGTCAGCTCATGACCCATCGAGGAACATAGGAGATGACTAATTGCAAAATGATGGATGGCAGGCAGCAGGACATATAAAAAGACACACATAAAATACAAAAAAACATGTCTCCTATTGTCATTTATATATATATATATATATATATATATATATATATGTATATATATATATATATATATATATATATATATATATATATATATATGGGTCTACCTGACATGGTCGACAGTTCATATGGTCGACAGTTTATTTGGTCGACAGTTCATTTGATCGACAAGCATTTTATGTATATATATATATATATATATATATATATATATATATATATATATATATATGTGTATCTTCTTCTTCTCTCAGCTGTTCCCATTAGGGGTCCCCACATGGGATCATCTGTTTCCATTTCTTTCTGTCTTCTGCATCTTACTCTTTCACACCAACTTCCTGCATGTCCTCTCTCACCACATCCATAAACCTTATCTTAGGCTGTCTTCTTTTCCTCTTACCTGGCAGCTCCATCCTTAGCATCCTTTTCCCTACGTACCTAGCATCCCTCTTCAGCACATGTCCACACCAACACAATCTCACCTCTCTGGCTTTGTCTCCAAACCGTCCAACCTGAGTTGACCCCTAATATACTAATTCCTAATCCTGTCCATCCTCGTAACACCCAGTGCAAATCTTAACATCTTTAACTCTGTCACCTCCAGCTCTGACTCCTGTCTTTTCCTCAATGACACTGTCTCCAACCCATATAACAGCTGGTCTCACTACCCTCTTGTAGACCTCCCCTTTCAGTCTTACAGGTACCAGTCTGTAACAAATCACTCCTGACACTCTCCTCCACCCACTCCACCCTGCCTGTAATATCTTCTTCACCTCTCTTCCACACTCACCATTACTCTGAACTGTTGATCCCAAGTATTTAAATTCATCCGTCAACTCGACTCCCTGCATCCTCACCATTCATCTGTCCTCCCTCCAATTCACACACATGTATTCTGCCTTAGTCCTGCTGACCTTCATTCCTCTCCTCTCTTCTCTAGGCCATATCTCCACCTCTCTAGGGTCTCTTCAACCTGTTCCCTACTCTCACTACAGATCACAATGTCATCCACAAACATCATAGGGAACTCCTGTCTGAGCTTGTTTGTCAACCTGTCCATTACCACTGCAAATAAGAAAGGGCTCAAAGCTGATCCTTGATGTAATCCCATCTCCACCTTGAACGTATCTGTCACTCCTGCTGCAGACCTTACCACTGTCACACTACCCTCGTACATATCCTGTACCACTCTTACATACTTCTCTGCCACTCCCAGCTTCCTCATACAATACCACAACTCCTCCTTAGGAACCCTGTCATATGCTTTCTCTAAGTCCACAAAGACATAATGCAACTCCTTCTGACCTTCTCTATACTACTCCATCAACACCCTCAGAGCAAACATCAAATCTGTAGTGCTCTTTCCCAGCATGAAACCATACTGCTGATCACTAATCATCACCTCCCTTCTTAACCTAGCTTCCACTACTCTTTCCCATGACTTCATGCTGTGACTGATCAAGTTTACCCCTCTGTAGTTACTACAGCTCTGTACTTCACCCTTATTCTTAAACATCAGTACCAAAACATTCTTCTCCACTCTTCAGGCATCCTCTCACTTTCCAAGATTTCATTAAACAATCTAGTTAAAAACTCCACTGCCATCTCTCCTAGACACGCCCATGCTTCCACAGGCATGTCATCTGGACCAACAGCCTTTCTATTGTTCATCGTCTTCATAGCTGCCCTTACATTTTCCTTGCTAATCTGTTCCACTTCCTGATTCACTATCCCCACATCATCCATCTCTCTCATTCTCTTCACTCATCAGACCCTCAAAGTACTCTTTCCGTCTGATCAACACACTCTTTCCTTCATTATCCTTTATCACCCTTACCTGCTGCACATCGTTCCTAGCTCGGTCCCTTTGTCTAGCCAATCGGTACAGGTCCTTTTCTCCCTCCTTAGTGTCTTTCCTTTCATACAACTCTCCATACACTTTATCCTTAGCCTTCACCACATCTCTCTTCACTATACACCTCATCTCCTTGTACTCCTGTCTACTTTCTTCATCACTCTGACAATCCCGCTTTTTCTTCACCAATCTCTTTCTCTGTATACTCTCATGCACTTCTTCATTCCACCACCATGTCTCCTTGTCCTTCTTCCTCTGGCAGATGTCACACCAAGCACCTTTCTAGCTGTCTCCCTTACCAGCTCTGCTGTAGTTACCCAACTATTCAATAACTCTTCACTGCCATCCAGTGCCTGTCTAAACTCTTCCCTGAACTCCAGCTCACAATCACCCTTTTTCAACTTCCACCATTTGATCCTTAACACTGCCCTCACTCTCCTCCTCTTCTTGATCACCAACATCATCCTACAGACCACCAGCCTATGCTGCCTAACTATGCTTTCCCCTGTCACCACTTTACAGTCTCCAGGCTCCTTCAGACTGTTTTTTCTGCAAAGGATATAATCCACCTGTGTGCATCTTCCCCCACTCTTGTATGTCACCCTATGCTGCTTCCTCTTCTTAAAATATGTATTCACCATAGCCATGTCCATCCTTTTCACAAAATCCACTACTATCTGCCCTTCTGCATTCCTCTCCTTACATCATACCTACCCATCACTTCCTCATCCCCTTTGTTCCCTTCACCAACATGTCCATTAAAGTCCACTCCAATCACCACTCTCTCACCCTTGGGTACAGACATCACCACTTCATCCAACTCACTCCAAAATTTTTTTCTTTCTCATCCATCGTGCACCCACCTTACGGAGCACATGCCATAATAACATTTATCATCATGCCATCAGTTTCCAGCTTCATAAATATCATTCTGTCCAACACTCTTTTCACCTCCAAAACACTCTTGACATACTGATCCTTCAGGATAACCCCTACCCCATTTCTCCTCCCATCCACACCATGATAGAACAATTTGAACCCACCTCCAATAAACTGGGCCTTACTCCCCTCCATCTGGTCTCTTGCACACACAATATATCAACCCTCCTTCTCTCCATCATATCAGCTAGCTCTCTCCCTATACCAGACATACTGCCAACATTCAAAGTTCCTACCCTCAACACCAAACTCCTAACTTTCCTCCTCTCTTACTGCCTTCAAGCATGCCTTCTCCCTCTTCTTCTTCTTCTTCAGCAAACAGTACCACAATTTCCAACAACACCATGTTAGATAACAGTACTGGTGGCAGTCTTTGTTAACCCAGGTCTCGACCAATCCAGTATGGAAATCTGTATTGTTGTCCGCATATGTCATTTGGCAAAAGTTTTACACCAGATGGCCTTACTGACGTAGCCCTCCCCATTTATCCAGGCTTGGGACCAGCACGAAGAAATGCACTGGCCTATGCATCTCCAGTGGTCATTATATATATATATATATATATATATATATATATATATATATATATTTTTTTTTTATTTTACTTATTTAGACTATAATATAAAATATAGACCTAAAAGCTGTAATCATTTGGTATAGCCAGACAACAGACACCAGATACCTTCTTGTTTAAATACAGCTGAATTGATATTCTACATTTGTTCTTATAAGACTTTTATATAATGAATCAGTAAGGATGTCTTTATATATAATACCATCTAAGCAATATGCCTTACACTGCCAAAACAGATTATTTGTAATAACTAGTGCATTTAAATGAAAAGAAAAGTTTCTTATCCCCGTTGTGCCTAGGTCTCTGTAATAATTATGGTCAAAGGCATATGAATAATGACTATTTTGTTGCCAAAGTACAATGATAACTACATTTTAGTATTAAACTTGAGATTATCTTGCTGGGATCATTTCCAAACAAATGTTAGTGAAGCTCTGGGATCATGATAATGTACTCTATTTTGAAGTCTGAGGATACATTTTGAATACCACACTCTGGAGTGTTCCCACTACTGAAATTGCAATGGCTTTAAATAAAAAAGGACAAACTCAAGCCTTTGCTTAGTACCACGGTTAGCAGGACTCAAAAGTGATTGGACTCCAGTAAAGCTCTGTTTTATAGTTGTTTGTTGGAAAAATACAAGTAATTTCTTGTACACTTGATTAGGAAAACAAAACATTAACCTTTGACATTTCTAATCATATAGGACGTATGGAACATTACTCCTAGCTATACATTAAATTATTAGGCTCCTATAGTCTGGAAATAATGTGATTTATGTTAAACTCCTACATTCCAATGCTATCTAAACTTAATACATCTGCTTATACATTAGCTTAGACTCCTACACTTCAAGGATCTTGTGATAACACAAAGCAATTATAGGTGAACATTTGTACTGGAACAATTAGCAATTCATGTTTTTTCAGAACCACACATCGCAAGTATAAGGAAAATGAAACATAATACAAAATGGAGTAAGAGAAACCATTTTATATTTACACAACTGCTACCAGGCAATGTGTGCCAACTGCTGGCTTACCCATTTTAGTGTAAGGAAGGCAGGTCAGGTTCATCACAAATGTGGCACCAACTGCAAGTATTAGGTGCTATCTGGTGAAGTTCAAGCCTGTTAATACCACACTGTCATAGTGCATCTCACACTGTCAACCAAGGGAAACTTAGCATGTGGAAGCTATCTGCCCCATGGGAAATAGCAATGTCAGAGTTCAAAGGACCCTCTAAGGGTGCTTCCAAGAGGAAGGCAGAGGGTAGACCATGCCCTCAACCAGCAAGTTGGCTCACTCCCTACCACCTGACTCTGACTGGGTATCGAAGAGCTGATTGGGGTTCCTGAACAAGAATGAATAAGACGAAGGCTAGCTTGGGAATGCCTACCTAACATATTCTCAGAATGAATGGGTCAAATGGCTGAAGTCAGAAGTGGAGCCATCAGACATGATCCTGCATATATAAAAAAAAGAATAAATCTTAAAATCATAAATCTGGTATGTTTTCTTGAGCCACACCACTGATAGTAAACAGATTAAAGTATAAAAAAGTGTCACAAATACTCACTAAACAACTTACTAAGATCAGCCTGGCTACAAGTGCATGCAGGAAATATGCACTGCTGCTCTAGGTATTGGCATACACCATACCCACCCGACAAAAAGATTCACACTGAACATCCCACCAAGCTGAGTCTTTGGCATAGCTCCCAGACTCTCTTATCACCACACTCTCTCTGTGTTTCAGAGTCTTCCAGTACTCATTTGCCCACAGTAACTGAACTTTCTATAAGATTTATACACACATGCACGTTAATTTCCAGGGAAGGCTGGTAATATTCAGACACTACAGCCCTCTGTCTTGGCCCAAGGTAGTAAACTGCCTTCAGCACAGATTATCACACTGGGGACTTCCTACTTGCTATTTCACTATTGTTAATAAGCCGAAAAATAAATTATAAACACAAATGATTGCATGTAACAGAGCAGGCAGCCCAGATAGAGGTGAATGCCAGCAGCTTGTCACTGTCTAGCAATAAATTCCCTCTTATCAATTATAAGTAAACAGATGATCAGCTACAATCTTTGTAAAAAGTCAATAAAAATACTTTAAGAAATAATGTGCTAAACAGTACAGTTAATTCAATATACAGAGAGAGATGAAAGTGCACATGGAAAAAGGAACTTACTTAAACAAAAGGCATACCAGAAAGAAAAAAAGAAAAAAACATCTGTCCACAGCTAGTCTTTTCCTTAGCTATTGTCTTATCTAAAGGAATTAATGAAACATAGATACAATAACTGAATTTTCAGAATGCATCAAGAAGAGAAAAAGTGCAGAGAACTCACAAGTCACAGGCTACATAACAGTTCTTCTTTTCTTCTGCTCCCTTTCTTTCTCGGCTATTTGGTTTATGTATTTTGACAATGACCACATATGTAACTGAACAATGTTTCACATTCACATACTGATGAGATTGTTCTTTTATTGCACTTCCTGACATAAAAATGGTCACAGATCTAGTAATCAGACAGCAGAATAATTGCAATCCCTGATTCACAAGTTTGCTTTATACTTCATATTCTATGTATAATTGCTGTAGTTCCAAGAAGAAAGAAGTTACTTCCTTTAAAAATGTATGTATTTATATATTTACTTGCTCATGTCATAACAAATAAATAAATTACTTCATTAGAAAACAAAAATGAAGATATATATTGTATAGAAAAAGATCACAGCTTCTCACGTGATTTCTTGCCACTGAAAAATAAACATATTGCAGATTAAATCACATATTTTGTTCTTTTTCCGGATGCGGGATCTATCAGGTCTTAAGTGCACCTCAAATACTGTTTGCATTCTGAATCAGGGAGCAGTGACATTTTTATTTTTAGACATAACAATTCCCATTATTGGTGCAGGCTAGGGTACAGTTTGAGGAACATAATGTATCTGTATCAGCTAAATCTGTTGTAGTCGAGCTTACTAAAGATGGAAAATAGTAAGCAAACGAACTTAAGTTCTGTTGTCATTACTGAGCTGGTTATAGTCCATGAGACAAATGTAATTACTTACATTCCTATTTGGAGCAAAAGGAGAAAAAAAACTTTGGGGTTTTAGAAATGCTTCTAGCAAAAGTACCTTCATGGTTTGCCTTTCTTTACCTCACCTATATTTCCTGAGACATATGCCATTTCTTTTTACAAAATTTTCTAAACTGTACTTCAAATGCTACAGTATGAACACAGAAACTGTACTTCAATGAGAGTATATGTATTGTTGTAAAGGACAGCCCATGTCTGTGCTGGGGAAGGACACACACTTCACTAGCCAATCCAATTCATTGAACTCTACCCTTATTACTTCACACCCTACCTTAAAATAGCTTCTTTTTCTGACAGTATAAAATTGCCTGTTTGTAGCCATAACTTCATAGTTTAGAGAGACATGAGCAAAAGTTCCCAGTGGATATAAATAATTAATAATGGTCATTTTAATCAACAGATGCACAAATACAGTGCCCAGAATTGTATTTCCTTGTGTAGAGTTATATACTATTTTGGTATAACCTGCTTTAAACATAATGTTCAAAAACAAGCCTCATAGTATTGTAAGAATAATATAATTCCCAATGCACACTGTATAAATCCATTTATTCTAAAAACAATGAATATGACTGCTCCCTACAGAGTTTAGGTGTTTATGAGAGTACATTATCATCTTGGGATGAAAATCCTATATTTTCAGAAAAGCCAACCAAGGAATAATCTATATGTTGTAACAAATCTTAACAAAAATATTTTATCTTCATTGTAGATATGATGTAAGACTGATAGAATTGAATCTTTAACAAGACTGCAATTCCTACTTGTTTTCCAGATGATGGAGTGTCTTTTGAATGCAGCCAAGTGCTTGTCTATGTATTTAAGTGTGAACAGGCTTGACTACACAGATGTGATATCTAAGTATACTTCCTCCGTGACTGCAGAAGATGTATATATAGAGAGACTGATGGTGCAGGGTGGCTTGCTCCTAACAAAAATACCATTTTTACTTGATGCCAGTCTTCTGCAGAAGCACTTGCAAGTGATTGGCAGTGAGTTACAATGAACTGAGCAAATGGTTCTGAGTTTCTATAGTAGATCGCTTTAACAAAGACAGACACTCTACTTCTTTTTCTCCCTGAGCTATGATACCAGATAAGATCTGGTAATAAGGTATAGTTAACGGTACTTTATGTTGGATAAACCAGGTTTTGGTAACAATAATCATATCTATATTCCCAAAAATGAATAAAGTGTGAAGTTCAAGAAATTTGTTGTCAAGGTTTCCTGCATTACAAAGCAGTAAATGTGTGTTATCAGACCTGATATTAAAGTCAGAAGGAAAACATCTCTGTCTCTTCTTAAAACGCATTTATAGGCTTTGTAACTCTAGATGAAAATACTTTATTATCCCAGAGACTATAATGATGCTTTCACAGGCTAATTATTTTACCTTCCTCCCAAACAATGATGAATTTTAGTCCTTCTGAGAATTTATCGCATCTAAAGTATACTGCCCAGTTACCTGCCTTGAGTATTTTACAAAATAAAGCAGGACAACATGAATTGATGTTGATAATGAGTGAAATGAATGCACGAGTTGGAAAAGACAGAACAGGATATGGGTGGGGAAACAGGAATAAAGAAGGACAGACCATTTTAAACTTCTGTCTAGCAAATGGCTTGATAGTAGCCAACACATGGTTCGGAGAGACAGTCACAAGATGACATACAAGAGTGGCCAACATGCAATTCAGCTACACTTCCTCCTGGTAAGGAAAGAGAATTGAAGTAGAATCAGTGAATGCAAAGTTATCTCCACTGAAACAGTCGGCCCACAGCATGAACCACTGGTTGCCACAATCATTTGTAAACAGTGGACATAGAAGGCTCTAAGGTCAACAGAGACCAGGCTGAAGATTTGGAAGTTGACTGGAGAGAAACCACAACAGTTCAAGGAATTACTCAGGACTCTAGCACCACAAGAAGAAGAGGAGATAGGCTGAGTAATGGCAGCACCTCAAAACAGAATATGTGAGGACTACAGAACAGATATGCAGCCAAGTCAGGTATGGAAATAAGATATATAAACAGAGCTGGCTGTGGAATGCCAAAGTTCTGAAAGTCATCAAAAGAAAGGAATGCAAGAAAAAGTGGGAGAGAGAAAACGTGGACCAGGCTAGGAAGGAATACTGGTTGGCTAACAAAGAGGCTAAGAAAGGAGTTGTAATAGCAAAGAACAAGGCATCAGAGGCCCTCTACCAAATTCTGGAAAGTGACTCAGTAGATGGCACAAAGAAACTATGTCAGACTGAAAGCAAAAACAGAAATATAAAGAAGGTAGTCAGACAGCCTTCATAAGGGATGCCAGCAATAGCCTACTCAAGAATCCACATGACATCAAAGACAGATGGAAGGAATACCTCCAGCAGCTTCTGAATGAAGAATACCCCACAGAAGCTGTACTGCCCTAGACACAGCCTACAATGAGACAAGAGGAGGAGCCTACCATAGAAGAGGTAAAAATAGCAACAAGGAAAATGAAGCCAGGGGAAGCAGCAAGCTCAGATGAGGTCACAGCAGATGTGATAAAGATGTTGGGTGAGATAGTCGAGAAACGGCTCCTGAGAGTATTTACAGCAGTCTGGAGAGAAAGGTGTATCCAATATGACTGGAGTACAGAGGTATCAAACTCCTGTTACATTGCATGGAAGTTCTGGAGAGTGACTGATAAATGAATAAGGCCAGTAGTAGAAAGTAAGACTGCAAATGAGCAGTTCAGATTCAGATCAGGATGCAGCATAATTAACCCAATGTTTGCAGTGAGACAAATAGTTGGGAAGAAGTTAGAGATAAGGAAAGAATCCAACTGGGCATTCCTAGACTTGGAGAAAGCATATGACAACGTCCCAAGAAAGCTGATTTGGGCAGTCCTACGGTTGTTCAAATTCCCAGAAACATTGGTATAATTAGAGTAAGTTATGTACAAGGACCCAAAGACTCAAGTACAAATAGTGTTTGGTCTCACATAGGGATGTCCATTGGGAGTATATCAGGGTTCAGCTCTGAGCCCCCTAATGTCCATACTGGTGATGGACTACAGTAGCAAACAGGTTGGAGAGTTAGATCAACAAAGTTGCTGTATGCAGACAATAGGCAAGAACTTCAGCAAAGGATAGGGGAATGGAATGCAAACTTGAAGACACATGGGATGAAACTGAATATAGATAAGACAGTTGTGATGGCAGCAAATTGGGGAAATCAGAAGAAGCTGAGAACTGAGATAAAAGGGAAAATAGTGAAACAGGTTAACAGCCTCAAGTATTTGGGAGGGGTGGTTGAGAAGGGAAATCTGAATGAGGAGGTCAAAACTAGAGTCTGATGGGCTACAGCCAACTGACACACAGTGTCTGGTGTAGTATATTACGGAAGAATGCCAAAGAAGCTGAAAAGTGAGGTGTACAAAACAGTGGTGCGATCAGTACTGCTGTATGGTATGGAAACCTGGGCAGTAAAGGTAAAGCAATTGAGGAAGCAAGAGGTGATAGAGAGGAAGTGCCTCAGGTGGGTGGTAGGATACATAATGTAGGACAGAAGAAGAAATGAGAACATAAGATCAGAAGCCAAAGTAACTCCAATCGCAGAAAAGGTCAAAGAGAATAGATTACAGTGGTTCGGGCACTTGCACAGAAAATCAGAAGACAGTATGGTGAAGAAGATTTGGGGCAGATTAGAAGAAGGCAAGAGGGAATGAGGGCATCAGCAAAGAAAGGGATGGATTGTGTGAGAGAAGACCTGTGACAGTCAGGCATGAGTGTCAAAGAAGGCAGGAGAGTGACTTTGAGTAGAGAGAGATGGTGACGGTTGACATGACACCCTGACCCCATGTAGAAAATGGGAAAAGGGGGGCTGAAGACGATGATGATTCATTGAATCATTAAATTATACTTTAGGCAACATTCAGCAGTCACTTAGCATATGTAGTTTGAATTCTACTTTAGTTATCAGCCTCTTGGAATTTAGGTAGATCAAAGAAATAAAAACTATCAATCTAGTCTACCATAAGTTAATAGTGTGGCTGATTAATTTTAAGGGGGCCCAGATGCTGTAATTTTAAGAGTAAGCAGTAAGTGTGGCCCGAGTGTGCCAAACTGGCATGCCAGTTTAATTCAGTTTTTGCATCTAGTGTTACCAGTCAGTGCTCCTGTGTCACAGGCATCATACCTGGTTTTAGGTACCAGGGAACCCCATAACTGCTAGTGTACTCATACTCAAGAGGGCCTCCAACTACAGCAGATTATCTTATTTTGTTATCATTGTTAGACTTTTGCACAGTTACATGCCAGGTTGTGATAAATAATATATTTAAAATGTCACTGCACAAGACAGCATTCATTATTTACATGACTGAAAAAAGCAGACTTTATGATTTCAATATGTCTGCTATGATTCTTCTGACAAAGCTCCCCTGACTCTTTTAATGCCAAAAAAACCTCCTTATTGTATTAATACCATTTCGGGACAGTCTGTCCACTTGAACCTGTGTTTGGGGACCTGATTTGAGTGGAAGACTAGAGTTAATCATGATGGGGGACTGATTTGTGTGGTTCACCTAACTCTATTATTTCTGCATGGGCCCCACTGACAGCTACAAGAATCTCCAGACTCTACTTTTCTTGACTGGCTTCCTAATTCTGTTAATCCTGGTAGGGCCTTCTGGCTTCACCCCTTTTCTGGTTCTTCTTAAGCAATTCTGCTGTTGCCCACTGAAAGTGACTAACCTAGGCCCCTTTTTCAATGCCTCATGCTTAGGTTCTGACTAAACTGATCCAGCTGCATGTTTCTTTACATTTTTAATGCTGTCAGACTCCTCAGCTGTATTAATCTTGTTAAAATGCCTAGCCTTTAATCCTGCAGGGGGTCTCACTGATTTTGTTCATACTGACACAACCACTGAACATATTAATTTTTGGGTTCCCATAAATTAACTAATTTTGCCGGGCCACACTGAACTGTGAAGCTGACCTTTCTAGCCTTAATTCTATGAAACAATGCTTGACTGTCTCACCTACAATGTAACCTACTTATTCAATCGGTAACTTACGGCTAACATATTAAAGGCCTTGTTTGTCTCTACAAATAAGGAAATGAGTGACCTTTGCTGAAATAGTGTATTGCATGGAAATATGAGGTAGATAAGGTGAAATGATACAATACTTTTTAATGTTTTGTACCTCATTAAAACAAAGTAGTTTATGTTTACATTGTACACACTAGCATGTTAAATTATAGACTGACTTAATGTTTGGCAACGTTTTTTTGAGTGCTACTATATTACAAGCTAATTTACTGGGTTTTGTTAGGCTAGCATTCATGCAAATATGAATTTTGTTCATGCACGATAATTGTAATTTATCAGTTCTTTTAGTACTGTGTATATGGTAAACTGTTTGCATATAGTGACTATGCATATACTCACATACATATATGAAGAAAAGAATATTGGAATATTGTATACCAGCTAAATAAAACTATTCCTTACCATGTGCATTTATGGCTTTTTGAATCATTGTCAACTGTTATGAGCTAGTCAACCAGAACTGGAAGTTGAAGTATGTATTTGGTATGTAAAATAATTGTATCAACAGAGCATGGAATTGCCTAATGGACCTTATTACTATGAGATATGGCCAAGACTGATGGTGCTATGAACCCTTTGTGAGGGGGCACACGCTTTAACTAGTAGCTCTGTCACAGATTAACATGTCAGAGAAAGGGGCTACTGTCTTTTTTTCTCTGCTCTGCAGTCCCAAATATTAATAATAAGGAGGTGAGTGGCCTTAACAGCATATTGCAAATTCATACTATTGACTATTGTCACCAGTCAGACTATTTTAGTATATGCAGGGCACCATTACTCCGCACTCTTGAAATTAGTCAACCATGAGAATTATTTTATTTATTATGAATTTGCTGAGGGAACTATTAACTTATGGTGGCTATAGTTAGGCAGTTTTTTCTTTTTGAAAATGCAAATGCCAGCAGTTAAAATTCACAAAGTATGTGATATTTAAATCAACTCTTATGTATTAATAAGCAGCCAGTCACAAGCTTTTCATATTTAGTACTGAAACTCTTCACTATAAATTAAGCACTACAGTTTACAAATTGAATATACAAACAAGTATGCACTAGCACAAAGAAATGTACAAAAAAAATGTTTAAACAGATAGATGGCACTAGAAAAAAACACTATCAGCTAGCAAGTTCTAATATCATTCTAACTGAAGATCACTGCAGTCTATCTCTAAGTTGTAAAAATGTTTACACACAAATTCCATATGTATCAGTTCACTGATATTTGGTACATGGCAGTATCTCACCAACATTTCCAGTGGAAAGTACAAGCATTAGCTGATTGAATTACTGGCTGAACTCTGAACTTAGAAAAAGAGTCCTATTAACCTAAAGAAGTTACAGAGAGGTATTTTGATTTGAAGCACCATGGGAAATATTCAATTAGTACAAACTTGGCCAAGAACTCATTCTGCATAAGGTAAAGAAATCTCAACCCTTTACTTTCTGTGCTGGGTCAAAATGTAAACCTAAATAACTCCCTCACAAGGCTAACTAGAAAATGTCAGTCCCAAATAAAGCAGCATAGCTTTAGGCAGGTTATAAATAAGGTGACATAACTTTAGACAGGAAATAATTATCAAAAAGCTAAACGTTCTGCAAATTGATCCCTACATAGTTAGATGGATAGCTAACTGTCTGATAGACAGAAATCCTACTGCAAGGGTGGCAGGCATGTTCTCACTGAACATGAAAGTAACCAGTGGGGCACCAAGGGATCCATGCTGGGACCTTTGCTATTTAGCATACACTTCTCTGAGATCAGAAAAAGCTTTCAGTATGTTTATCTGAGTGAAATCAAAAGGAACTCTGGTTAACCAAGTTTGCTAGCAATTGTAAACTGGCTATTATATTAATCCCCTTCTAATATGCAAACGCTACAAAGTGAACTTGCACTTGTTAATATCTGGTGAGTTGGCAATGGGCTAGAACAAAAATGCTAAAAATACAATATTGTTGTATTTGGCAAACAAGCCGTTACACAGTTTATAGTATGGAAAATGCTCTAAAAACAAAGATGTTGTAAGAGACCCTGAATCAAAGGGATGGTAACTCCCTCTCCTTTGACTATCATGTTGCAACAATGGTCAGAAAATCCTTCTATCTGGCAGATTATCACACACAGGGTAATTTCTCTAGGTCCAAAGAAGTCCTAATCCTTCTATATTCTGTACTGACCAAACCCATCATAGAATACAATGTCACCTTTGACATGTATCTTATGAACTATATCAAGAAATTAGAGAGACCCCAAATTTTACTGATAAAAAATATGATAAGACTAAAGGACTTGAGCTATCAGGAGAGGCTAAAGGCCTTGTCCCTGTATTTATTATCCTAAGACTCCTTTGCGGCAATCTGTGTCCTGTGAACACAAGAACCACTGATATGAACCTGTTTCAGCAAATAAACAAATCAAGGTGGAGAGACAAATGTGTCACATAATGACTACCCCTTCTCTGGAACAAATTTCCTCTCCATATCAAGCAATGTGACAAACTATCTTCCTTTAAGAACAAATTAGAAAGTTGGATGGGTATTTATAAGCTCATCCCAGGTATACCTGCTCTATCATATTTTGAAAAAGGAGGTAAGGTCTAAAGGTTGGTACTGGCAATACTTAACTGGCTTCATGGACCAGTTGCCTTGTACATAGGTTCATAGGTAGGTACTGGGCTATCTGCCCGAAGGCATATATTAGCTCAGCTACATTGTGGGGTATTCACTGCCCCTTTGGTTAGTTCCCTAGGCCCTAGATTTAGCAGCTAGTACCCTTGGCCCCTATCTAGTAGAGCTGTTGGTATGATCCCTGGTGTGAACTTTCTGTTACACATCCGCTCCTCAAGGTTCCTCTTGAAGAGTGATAGTGAGGGGCTCTGTCTTATGTAGATCGGGACCTTGCTCCATAGCAAGGGAAGTCTTTGCGAAGGGAATCTATTCCTCCAGCATGTTCTATTCATTATTGTGCTGAGGTTTATATCCCTAGAGCGTGTAGCTCGAGTAGATTTGGTGTTGCTAAAATGGAGCATGTTCAACAGTTCTGAGTTGGACATGGCTCTGTATGTCTGTATGTTAGACAAAGATCGCCTCTGAGAAGGCGGTATGCAACAGAGAAAAGCCTTAGTTTTTCAATCGTGCTGCATAGGGCAACTGTTTGAGGCCAGTAATCCTCTTAGTGAGGTACCTCTGTGGTCTCTTTAGCTGCTGGAGATGCCTGGCCAGGTACATTCCAATTGGTGCATTGTACTCAATAATGGGTCTGATGAGGGAAGAGTAGAGGGGCACCACTATATCCTTATATCTTGATGCAAACCCTTTCATGATCAGATGGGTCACATAGAAGGATTTTCTAACCACCTTGGCAACATGGTTATCAAAGGAAAGCTGACTATCTACTTGGGTCCCTAGATCCCTTATTACTTCTTCAGATTTCAGGGGGTTACCTCCTATGTGGTAGTTCGTGGCTACTCTGTTTTTTCCAAAGGGGATTACTACATATTTTTTAGCATTTAGCATGAGACCATGGCTTTGACACCATGCATCAGTCTCATTAAGGCCCTTCTGGAGGATATCCATGTCGGCCGGAGACTCTATTATAGTACCCAGTTTGCAATCATCCGCAAACTTGGTCAGCCACAGCCCTTCAGTGCTTGCCTGTACTTCTGAGAACTATATGCCAAACAGGAGGGGCCCCAGGACAGAGCCCTGAGGCACACCGCTCGTTACTGGTCTGGATTCAGACATAGATCTTACTTTGTGGGATCTGTCTGAGAGCAAGTTTGCGATCCATCTTATGACGTAAGGGTTTATGCCCAGGTTGGTGAGTTTATCAATAATACCCAAAAGGGGAATGGTGTCAAATGCTTTAGCAAGGTCAAGGTAAGCCGTGTGTACCTCCTTTCCCTTATCTATAGCCTGAGTAACTGTCTCAAAGAAGTCCACCAGGTTCAGGAGGCATGATCTGCCCTTGACGAAGCCGAACTGTGTGGGGTCAAGTGTTTGGAGGTTTCCAATCTCTCCATTTATGAGTTCCATAATGATTCACTCCATTGCCTTACAGATCAGACCGGTCAGGCTTATTGGTCGGAAGTTCCCAGGGTCGGTTGTGGGCCCACCTTTGTGCAGCAGAAGCACCGTTGCTGTGCACCATTCTATAGGCACATATCCTGTCGAGAGGCTGAGAATGAACAGGGTATTCAGATACAGGGTTAATTCATTTTGGAGCTCGCGTATGACACAGCCCGGGACAAAATCTGGTCCCATGGAGGCAGTGTTTTTAGCTTTAGATACAGCCTTATTAACCAACGTATCAGTAATACTTGGAGTTACACAATCCCCTGGAATAGTAATAGGCCCTGCAGGTGGTAGTGGTGGGGGGGGTGGATTTGCACTGAACCTGTCAGCCAAGATGTTGGCAATGTCAGTGGGGTCAGTGTATTTTGTTCCATTTTGTACTAGCTCAGAACAGACCTGAGCGTTGCCATTTAGGTTTTTGACGTAACCATAGAAGGCCTTATGGTTATCCTTGGCATCCTTGGCAACTTTCTTTTCAAAATTAACTTTAGTTGACTTGATAAGGGCCCTCAATTTCTTACTAGTGCTGATCAGGGATAATTTTACTACTTGAGATTTGGCCTTTTTTTGTATAAGTCTCCTCTTTTTATTGTATAGTTTGCTTATGGCCGAGGTCCACCAGACTGGTTTCCTCTTGCTTGAGGAAAGAGTCTTGGTTTTATTTTGGATAGCACGGTCCATGCAATCCTCAAGATGTATATAAAGTGCCTTGGTGTAGGATTCTGCATCCTGGGTATCATTATCCTTCTGCAAGGGAATAGTGAAGCTTTCCACTTCTGACGCAAGTAGTTTGCTTTTGAAAGTTTTTTTTTACGATGGTTTCTTTGACTGGGGGAGGTGGAGGGGTGAGGATGTCCAGGGTTATCAGTTTTGGTCTGATCTGACCAGAGAGGGAGTGATGAGGTGTGGTACAATGGGTGCCCATATTTGTGATGACTAAATCCAATATGTTGTCCCCTCTAGTGGGAGAACATACCAGTTGTTCAAGGGCATTTGAATTTATAAATTCTATGAACCACTGGGCATAGGAGTTAGAACTTTGGTACTTCACCCAGTCTATACCAGGGTAGTTAAAGTCACCCAAAATTATGGTGTTGGGTAGGACCTTTGTATTTTCCAATGCCTCAAGGAATGCTGAGTGAACATCTTGGGACATGGTGGGTGATCTATAACAGGCTACGACTTGAAATGTGGTTTTGCCTGCTGATAGTTGTGCATGGATGATCTCTGGAGCATCATGTGCACCACTAACCTGGAGATGTGGGTATCCTTGATGAATATGGATACACCTCCACCCTTTGTACTGCGATCTGGTAACTGAGGCCGGAAGGTATGATATGAATTGTAACCTGGTAGTGCTGGGGTGCTCTCTGGAGCCTTGAACCAGGTTTCCGTCACTGCACAAACATTGATTTTCTCCATACTGAGGAGTGCCTCGAGGGCGTGCATTTTGAGGTTGAGACTTCTGGCATTGAGTAGCATTACCCTTAGTTTTTGGTTACCTGTGCTGGTTACGGTGGTTGGCTTGTCCTTTGAGCCTTGCCTAAAAAAGGCACTATGGAGATGGCAAGAGCCTTGGCCAGTATTCGAAAGCCTATGGGCGACAGGTGCAAACCATCTCTGGTGAAACAGCGAGGCTTGTCTATCATGTCATCCCAGGCAGACAGACACTGGATCCCCTTAGAATGACACCAGAAGCTTAGCCACTTGTTGAAATTGATCATTTTGTCTTTGTATTGTGGTATCATTCTAGGTGAAGGTAGTATGCTACTCAAGGTCAGGGTCATACCAGCTTGGGCTACATGATCAGAGAGCTCCTCAATGTCTCTTTTCATGTAGTCCAGGGAAGTATGTCTTAGATCATTCACACCAACATGTACAATGACAGCGTCATACTTGTACTTGTTCTGGAGTGACCTAAGTGCTCGTGTTATGTGGCGGATCCTAGCACCCTACAGGCAGCTGACAATAACCTTCTCCTTGTTCAGCCTGGTGAGTGGAACATCTGTGTGCCTTACTATAGAGTCTCCTATTACTAACGTGTTGGGTATGGTGTTTTGCCTTAGGGGCTGTCGTGAGGCACACTGCTGAGGTGAATTATGTGTTTTCTGGCTTGTGTTTGGAGGTGCAGGTTGCTTGCTTGTCTGCTTCAGAGGGCCCTGTTTCTTTTTCAGATTTGCACCTAGTGCTTTCAAGTATGTTTTTGTATATTTATGTGTATGTTTTGCCGGTGCTTGTTTTGTAGATCCATGTGTGATGTGTGACTGGTGGTGTGATGCTAGTGTGTCTTTTCTCCTCTTGACTGTCTGTTACAGTCATGGGTTGAGAGCGCTTAGCCTCCAGTCTGGCTGTGTATTTGCATCTCTCACAAGTGTCTGTGTCTAGAGGTAAGAGGAGAGGGTTGTCTGTATACATGAGGCAGTTGTGACATTGCCTCAGGATGCCCAATTCCACCAGATGAACTGGAGAGTACACCTGAAGCTGACCTCTGGACATGCTTGGAAAGGTAAATTTCACATGTCTTGTGGACAATCGAGAGTTTTATACTGTATTATAAAAGTGCTGTCTACGAGATTTGGAAAATAATAGTGCTGTCTAGGAGATTTGGACAAGTGCTGATTTGGGTTATGCAAGTGCTGCAATAAGAGCAGTTGATCTGAAGCACTTGAGTTGAGGCTTGCCTAGTTCTAAGGGAAAATTTGCAGTGCAGACTTTGTGGAGCCAGGAATAGTATACCCCAGCTAACCGGCACTGCTCTGTGCGCAAGACCGCACAAAAAGAGAGTTGCAGGGTTTTAAGAGAGAGAGAGAGAGAGAGAGAGATCAAGGGGTTTGGAATTTACCCAAAATGGCCAATAAAACTACAGTGTCTAGGCAGTAACCACTCCTACAGGGACAGGCAGGCTGCTCAGTGTTAACCACTGCCACTGGTGAACACAGAGACTTCCCTTTAGCCCAAGTAAGCACTGGCCTCCAAGAAACTTACAAACAGTTCAGAACAGCAACTCTGTAACTGAACTTTTTTTTAAATTATAGAAAGTGGGAAAATAGCAAGATTTTTTTTTTTTTTTTGTTTTTGTTTAAGGATAGCAGACACACAAGTAGCAACTAGTCAGAACAGTGCAATAAATGACCCCAACACGTGTGTGCTAGGTCAGAGGCAGGTAAAATGCAATTTTAAGAAAAAAATATTTTAAACTAAGTGCAACACAAAAAATGCAATAAACAGTCTCTAGGTATGTCCTAAATACTGTTTCCAACACAGATATCAACTTTTGCAAGCAAGAAAATGCCGAAAAGTAGGCGGCAATGCAGTTTTTCTAAGAAATAAATCAGAAGAAAATACTTAAAATCTCAAAAGTGGCTCCTTTCTTCTCTCAGCGTTTTCTACTCTTGGTAGGTGCTTCAGCAAGAACTATCAAGCCTGGAAGACATTATACGAGTCCATGATTCCTTGAAACCCTGCCACTGTTCACATAAAGCATCACTGCATTTTTCCAAAAAAATGTATTTTTTCAAAGGGTTTAACTAGCTAGTTTGTATTGTTAATAGTTAACTTTGTACTGTGAAGTCTACTTGGTTAGCTTCCAAATGAACTGGCTATGTGCTTCTCTCATCATCATGTTAGCCAGTTCTGCTATTCCTGCAGATGTATGTACATATTTCTTCAGCTACTATGCCATGATGGACACTGGTTTTGCTACTACTGTACTTACCTATGAACCTATTATACAATCATTTTACTCTTAAACTTGTTGAGACATTACAGAGACACAACATTTAGTCTCATTCTAGAAATGTTACAAATAGGTGCTCTGCTAAGAAGCTGAGTTGAGTTGTTTTCATCTAGATGCCCCCCTCCCATACTTGCCATTCTCCAAGTCTCCCTCAAGATATTGGAGGGAGCTGTCATCCAGGCAGCCATGAAGGTGCTTTGAACCCACTTGCTTGCAGACCATCAACTTCTGCTGTAGTCAACTGCTCATTGATTCACTTATCAATACCATTCCACAGAATGTCATGATGAGCAGATCATGGGTCCACAGGAAGTCTGATATCATCATTAGATGCCCCCACCCTTAATGGCTCACCGCTTCCACTCCACTACCAGCCCCTTTGTCTGCCAGTGTGCCTACCACACATTAGCGTGCATAACTGGGCATTTGTACTTATGGCCTAACTCTACCCCTAGTGGTGACATGATCTCCTGCATCACGATAGGGACCTCTATCTGCACAAGTCCAGTCTGTTGTACCTGCAGATAAGGCCTGTTATTACTAACCTTGGAAGACACAATACTCATCTCTCTCAGTACTAGCATTTTACTTGCAAGCTTCCTCTTGCAGGGAGTAGAAATGGCAAGCTGGGAAACCATGATACCCTTTCCTCATGATGGTGTGCAGTGTATCACTCATTCCCAAGCTGGGAAACCATGATACCGTTTCCTCATGATGGTGTGCTGTGTATCACTCATTCCCATCCTCCTCCTCTGCTCAGTTCATTTAGCACCCAAGATGTTATTCAAACTCAGGTCATCTGGGTCACAATGAGGGGTTCATCTTCTGTGCCACAGAGCTGGTCAAATTGAGAAAAATTAAAAAAAAAATTGTGTTTGTTAATACAACAGATTTGTGAAAAAACATATATAGATCAAGACACTGATCTGTTTGGAAAAAGAAGCATCTGAGGAAGTGCAAAAATATAAACAACAAAACCTAGAGATTTTTGAAAACTATAAAAAAAGGAATATAGACATGGGAAAGAAAGAGAGATTTGATATGGTAGAATATTTATGCAAAGTCGAAAGCCAAATTAATCAATACAAAAAAGGCAGCCCCAAAGATATTCGATGAGAAATACAGACAAAGGCATCCAGATATGGAAAATTTCACAATAAAAAAATATCACAGAGGGAATGTTGAAAAGACGATTAGTAAAATAGAAGTTAAATAAATAGAAGTTGAAGTTATGGAATGCCTACAAAGTGAAGGATTTGATGTAGAAGGTCTAACACAGGTTACATCACAGCATGATGCAGTGAGTCTCCAAAGTAAGGAGAAGAAGGAAGATCAGGAGACATCTGAAGAAGAAATATGGACATGGGAAAGAAAAAGAGATTTAATATGGTATAATATTTATGCAAACTAACCAAAATAAAAAGAGAGGCCCAAATAGTGGGCTACATACACAGTTAACAAAGTCCATTAAAATGTGGGAGAAACAGACAAATGTAGATTTTGTAAAACAGAATTGGAAACAGTTGCATACCTTGTTGCTGGTTGTGATATACTAATGGCAGAAGGATTGTATACTGAAAGGCATAATAATGTGGCAAGACTGTTGCACTGGGGATTGTGCAAACATTAAAATAATGTAGTAGCTGAAAAACACAGGAAATATAAGCCACAAAGCATCACAGAAAATAATGAAGTCTACATTACATGGTATCATCCATTACCAACAGTTCAAAAATAGATGTGAGTATACCAGATATAATGTTCCATGAAAAGAAGGCAAAAGTAGCATTGATCATTGAAATCGCTACACCCAGTCACTAGAGTGTCTTGCATACAGAGACACAAAGTCATAACATATCAGGATTTGAAGGCAGAAATGAGAGCAATGTGGAAGAAACATACCCAGACAGTTCCAACAGCGGTAGGAGCAATGGGTCTTATAAAAAACAATGGGTCTTATAAAAAAGAATCTACAATCGTATTTAGATATGTTACCAGTACATGTAACTCCGTACGAATTGCTGAAGGAGTCATTATTAGGCACACTGCGGGTACTGCAAAGAGCACTTCTGGCTGACATCAAAGATTGAAACAATACTAATTTCATGAAATTAACCATATTTTGACTTAGGAATGGGGTCCATTCCTGTCATGGTATTAGAAACCCAAAAGATTTGGAGAAATTAAAATAGAGAAAAATTAGCCTGATACTGTAATTATGGACAGGCACTGCAACAGTTGCTGAAAAACAGGATTATATGTAGAATAAATGATAAGCACATATCAGAACATAACCTCACTTTTAAATTACTTGTGTTGAAGCAGTATATAGAAATGTTCAAGATCTGTAAGTTTAAATAGCTGGAAGTGGTATGTAACCAAATAAAGAATAACGCAATGCTGGGCACATTCCCTGAGAAAATGGATGACAGCAAAATTGAAGCCTGTTACAAATACATGAATCAACAGTACACAGCTTCTCACTGTAAACTTAAGCCAGAAAAAATGTTGAATATGTGGTACAACTGGTCTCTTAGGGGGAATATCTTTAATTAAAAAATTAATAACAAAGAAAAATCACTTGTAACTTAAAAATAAATAATTCTACTGAATATTCACATATTCCCTGTAAAGGAGGAAAGCACAAACTGTGAAAAGAAATTATTTTTTTATGAAAAACACAGTCTGCAGAAAATTAACCCCATGTAATACAAATCAGTATATAAGCTTGCGAATTTAGGACTAGACAGTGGAAAGTAGGATAACCTTGAATACTAAATAATATTAAAAATTAAGACATTTTTGCAACTTACTGATCATGCAGTGAACAGTTATACAGGAGGTCATACAAAACAATGAAACTTGCTGATGTGATACTTTTAAGGAAAAGAAAGAAGTACTGTGTTTAATAACAGTGAAAGCTACTGACCCCTGCTTGCTTAGATGTAATTGGCCAAATAATAATTCATTTAGCATAAAATGAAGTAAAATACATACTTGCTAAAAATAAGTATCAAGAGAATATAATTATGAACCATGAAACTCTACTTAAAGAAGACATTGGTATATTAAAAGAAATCACAACTAGTATTTATGTTGCAGGAGATGCCAAATCTAGAGTTTTTTTTTCAGATGAGCAAATTATAATGTGTAAGTTATTACAGATATGCATCCTGGATGAGTAGAGGTTTACACACATTCAAAGAATGATGTGACAAGAGTACCAAAAAAAATTCTGAAGGAATTGATTTCTAGGTTTGGTGTTCTTGCTGTATACAGTCTGACAGCCACAGGGACACCCATATTTACCAGCCAGATAATACAATTAATGTGTAAATTATTAAATGTGACTATTCAGCATCATTGTCCACATTGCAGTCAAGCATAGGGCCCAGTCAAACTCATGAACCAGACCATAAAAACTAGGTTAGCAAACCTTTGTGAAAAACTGGTCTTAAATGGTAAGATGCTTTGCCTTTAGTGTTATCTAGCATTTGCAATTTAAAATCACTTCTAGATAATATTCTGCCAATGAAAATCTCATTGGATGCTCCATGAGGATGCTAATTATAGCAGTCCTCACTCATTTAGAACATCAGAACATTGATGAGAATTTTTTCTATACTGTAAATATTTTGTTTCTGTTCACCAGCATTATTATTTGGCAGTTGTCTTAGCGCAGCAGCAACAACCTGACACCACCTCCTGCTACAATATTAATCCTAGTGACTGGATTTACACTCCTTCATTCTTCAGAAAGTATCTTCTCCATAAGGTTATCTGTACAATAGCTACAGTCATCAGATGCAATGCCATGCCCATATGTATCCACACACTTCATGTCAGAAAGCTCCATAAAGATGTGGAAGAACCACCAAGACCACCAGAACTAGGATCAGAATCATTTAGACCAACAACTATTACAAATGAGCAATGGCCAACGCATTCTTTCAACTGCAAGTGATCACTGAGTCACCAGTAAGACTTGAGACAGACCCAACTTACTATTATCTGGAGTAATTTATGACTCTGTGCCAACCTTGACATCAGCACCCAATGAGTCCACAACCTAATATCAGTTTCAAATTCACATTATGAGTCAAGTGGCCAGGTACCACAATGGAATCATTATGCATTACAACTGACATTGTAACCTATTTGGAAACAATCAGAATCACCAATAGAGAAGAACAATCTATTCATGTTCAAGATTTGTTGAGCAACCATTGCAACCTCATGCATTCAGTCATTATTGTAGCTTTGCCCTCTTTACTATTGTCATAATAATACTAATCCTGCTGCTGCACTTTGTTTTCCTGTTTTCATCAGACACTGAGTATGTGTGCATTTCTTCTAATATTTCAAATCAAAAAAATGCATCCTAAATCTAATATTTTTTTTCAGCAATTTAACTATGCAACTTAATTCAATTCTCAAATTGCTGGTTATGCACTCAGTTGACATCAGAATATGGGGGGCATTACAATAATAACTGTTCCCAGGAATGAAACCAACTTAATGTCTGAGGTGAACCAAAATGACTTGTGAGGCAGAAACTGCAACAAAATATTACAAGACATTACTGTTCTGAAAGTTCAACAGGCAAATTAAAACTGCTTGCTGGGTTCAGTAGCTGTGCCAGTAGACTACATAATTTGACCTGTGGTGAAGAAAATGTTAGTTGCTATTTCCTAAAAATATCAGGTACTATTTTATTATCTACCTATCTGGCACCTATTTGGTGCATAGGACAAAAGTTTACAAATGGTTGCCAGGTGGCTGGATTATTAAGTGCATACTTGTTTATATTCACTGTGACATCCAAGTAACATATAAACTTCCAAAAGGGAAAAATTAGAAACCAATAACAAAAGACAGAAATTTGATCTGATAAAAATCTAGCTGGGAAAATTGATGCCCCATGGATTTACCATCATAATTTAAAATATGCAACTCTTAAGGGGTTTGCATATATTGACTTCGGTGATTATGTCATATCTGGGAGCAAGCATATTACCAGCTTTAGGGGCTGTAAAAATCTATTCTTGAATTAAGAAAATTGTCCAAACATCTGGAAGCTGAGTTATGCAACTTTTGAGACAAGTAATCAAATCACCATAAAATGACTGCTATCTGTATGGCAATATTGCAGTACTGAGTGGCCTTAGACTGTGTGCTAGCATGGGTGGAATGCTGCTCCTTCATACCAGATAATGAATATGTCATCAGTAGTCATTCAGAAATAATTCAAAAAGTAGCTGATCTGTCACATGCAAAAGAAGCAGATAACTCTCATTGGACACAGCAAACTGATTTTCTGGATGGGGAGGAAGTATTTTAAGGTTCATAATGTCAATTAAATCATAATGGAAATATAGTTTCTAAAGTCCCCATATATAATGTTCCTTGAGATTAGCACAACATTTATTTTCTGATGAAACCCTGCTGTACTAGATGCCAGGCTACCCCTGCAAGGATCACTTAGCAGAGATTTCTTAATACATTGAATCCCTCCTCTGTCCATCATTGCCTTTGAGACCATTATCCAGTCACCACCTTTCTCCACTTCTCTTAATCCAAGACTTAACTACTTTTGTGTCTGAATAAGGAGGTCAAAGCTAGAATTGGAGACACTGCAGCACAGAGTGTCAGGCATAGTGTATGATAGAAGAATGCCAAGGAAGCTGAAAAGGAAGGTGTACAAAACAGTGGTGTGAACAGTGTTACTGTATGATACACAAACCTAGGCAGTAAAAGCAGAGCAGCTGAGAAAGCTATAGGTTATGGAGATAAAGTGCCTGAGCTGGCTGGTAGGATGCACACAGTGGGACTGGCAAAGAAATAAGGACATAATAGCAGAAGCCAAAGTAGCATCAATTGCAGAAAAGTTCAAAAAGAACAAATTACAGTGGTCCAGGCACATGTGCAGAAAATGGAAGACAATTTGACATCCAGAAAAGAGGTGGATGGATTGTGTGAGAGAGTACCTGCAGAAGAAGGTAGGAGAGTGGCAATGAATAGAGAGATGGTGACGGTTGACACAACACTCCGAACCCATGTAGAAAATGGGAAAAGGAGGTGATGATTACTGGAAGCGAGCATGAACTGAGAGGGAATGTCATTTGGGCAACCAATTTTTTCTACTGAGCCCTAACACCCACATCCTTTTGTTGGCTGGTGCATATACTAGCTATGTGAGGGTTCTGCAGTTAAGAAAGTGGTAGGACATATGTGCTTCCATACAACTCCGCTGCAGGAAGTTACACTTTCTCTGAGGACAATTGCTGGTCTAAGTTCTACAAGTCATTCTGTAATTCTCCAGTGGGATCTAATACTGTGGTAAAACCAGGCCTCCATCCACTCATTCTAGAATGGGTGAGCTATGAACAGCTCTCACCCAACTCCCCCTGTCAACTCTTCTAATTCCCAAGCCGCTACTCATAGTTGGGCTGCAAATGTCATCTTGACATCTGGATTTCTTATTAAAGTTAATAAATCATTTTAAGGTACCTGAATTACATTTTCAGGGTATAAGAAATCCTTTATGGGGAACCAAATTAAGATGGTAGAGAATGCATAGAAAATAGTTACAAAAGTTATACAGAGAACTGATCAGTTATAATTAGCCATAAGACGAGAGGTTACACAGCTTAGGATGCCCACTGTGGAAAGAGAGAAGGTGGAGGCATGATATGGACACACAAGATAGTGAGAGGAAGGGTGATAGGTCTAGTGATTAAAAGAAAGGATAAAGGAAAGGAGGGTGAAGACTGCAGACAGATGGAAATCAGCACTGAATCACTGCAAGCAAATACTATCTCATAAGAGGGGATGATGAAAAAAATGTAACAAATTACCAAAGATAATGGAACCCAGGATAACACAAAACTTTAAATTAGCATGACATAGGTGGAATAAAAATGTGAAAGAAATAAGTGGGGTCTAACCATACAGCTGCAGCATATGGACAAAAATATAATCAGTTCTCTGTTTTCCATGTAAAATGTTCTTTGCTGTGGTGGGATGCTACCTTGAGCATCGTAAAATGAAATTACACAAGAACACTCCTCCCGACTGTGTTATTAGGAGGATGCTCTTCATAACATCTTTTGGGATCATCATATTGACAGCTTTTATGGTATTTAATCAAAATGACACAAGAAGTCAAAGCACAAAGCCGCTTGTTTAACTCGCTTAAGCCTAAAATGGCTTTTTTGTATGCTTCCAGTTCACTTCCATACTGTCTTATGGTGTCCAGAACTTTTCTGGGTATGTCTTCTTTAACTAAATGACTTACCAGCTAAAATTAGCAATATTAGAAAGGGCAAGGAGTTATTAACAAAGTAACACTAAGACTGTTAGTCTAGGATGTCCTGCAGTGGAGAAATTAATCTTTGTTTGCTACTTACAGGTTCATCAGTGTGTACTAGGCCAACGGCCCTGGAGTCTTTACAAGCCTAGCCCATAGAAGTGCCCTGGCATCATGCCACCATTAGTTCCTGGTGCCTCTATCAAGTAGAGCCACTGGAGTGATCCCCGGGGTGAACTTTCTATTACCCATTCATTCATCAAGATTTCTCTTGAAAAGGGCCAGTGAGGTGCTCTTCTTGTATGGGAAGTCTATTCCAGAGCATGGGCAGTCTCTGGATTATGAATCTGTCACTTCAGCATGTTCTGCTGATTATGGTAATGAGTTTGAGGTCTCTGGAGCATGTGGTGCAGAGGGATTGTGATTTCTTTAGATGTAACATTTCTAACAGAGCTAGGTCAGACATGGCTTTGTAAGTCAAGCAGAGATCACCTCTTAACAGATGATATGAGAGAGAAAAAAGATGTATTTTTTTCAGTCTGTCAATGTAGGGCATGTGTTTAAGGCCTAGGATCCTCTTTGTGAGGTACTTTTGTGGCCTTTCCAGCTGTTGCAGGTGTTTAGTGAGGTACATGCCTAATGAGGCATTATACTCGATGATTGGTCTAATGAGGGAAGAGTAGAGAGAGAGAGAGAGAAGATGACCTCTTTCTTCCTGGAAGCAAAACCCTTGGTAATGAGATGTGTCAGATAGAAGGAAACGTTGCTGTCAACCTGTGTCCTCAGATCTCTTATAACGCCTTCAGTGTTCAGTGGCCTACCATCAATGTGTGAACTGAGTTTTTCCCAAAGGGAATGACAACACATGTTTTGGCATTAAGCTTAAGGGCATGGTTTCGACACCAGTTGTTGGTCTCAGTGAGGCCTTTCTGTAGGATATCTACATCACTTGGGGAGTTAATAATGGCTCCCAACTTGCAATTGTCGACGAACTTGGTCAGCCAGAGTATTATTCATATTTTCACATTTATATTCATATTTTCATAACTGAGAGATCTATGTATTATGGAGATGTATGGTGTGAAACACCAGTGTGGGAGACAGGACAATTCACTGTAAATGCTGGTTTATATCAGCCTATATTGGAAATATTGCTAGTTGTTTGCTAGTAATTATGAAATTAAGCAATATTTCCATATGTACTTATTACTTCCAAACAAAAGAGTGACTTACAAACTATTGAATGACATTATATGAAACCATATATGTGTTAAAGAAAACTGTCTGATATTTGCCCAGCAAGTTGCACATCTTGAGAGATATCCAGTATTATTTGTTTGCTAATTATACAATTAAGCATACATTTTCATATTTCTGTAAATATCTCAATAAACATGCACTTATAGAAGAAATTCTTGTTGTCATGTGAAAGCTTATGTCTGGTTATCAAAAATGTTCTAACAATATATGTCAAGGATGTACAATTTTCAAGGTATGAAAATGTGTTAAAGTTTACAAAAAATATAATTTGGGTTTTCTGCGCATTATGATATATTACAGTATTTATAGAAAAGACCATGGATGCACTAGCTATTATCACTGTAAAGAATACTTCTTACTGATAACATTCCTATTTGTAAAGTTGTAATAGCTTTTATTGTTCATAAAATATTTACTTTTGTTTATCTTCCGCTTTTAAGTTTATTTTCCAGAAAATGCTCTGCAATACAAGATGCATGTAGGTTGCTAGAGGTATGACATTCCACACCCCATAGCTGTTAATGAGTTAAATGTCTAGAGCATGTCTAGGCAAACAATCTATACATACAGTAAATATTACATCATATCGCTTTATCTATCTCTGTCTCTGACTCTGTCTCTCTCTCTCTACAGATACATTATACATATTTTATTGATCTACTGCATTGCTAGATAAAAGACAGAATAAATAAATGCTAGTCTTTTGTTTTACTGTAAGGAAACACGGTACTAATGCAGTTAGAGTTGCTTCCTCAGAGCACTTGTGTATTTTTTTATTTCATTTTCTAGCTGGGGTGCTTTCTGCAGGGCGCATGATCATCCTCCCTGTTTACATATGGGCTATCGCTGGTATTTTCCTGTATGATGACTTGATGATCCTGCAAACTGACCACAGGTTTATTTGCATTGTGTGACTAAGTTTGATCAAACATACTGAAATGGACTGGCATCCCACCTAGCATTGTTTTCTTTGTCTTTCACTCAGTTGAGTGCCCTCTTAGGTAGATTCTAGCTGAGCCACAACCTCAATCTGAATGAAGTGATTATCAGAGAATGAATGAATGTTATACTGTATATATTCTATACATCTGTTGTGTTGCTAGATGTACGTCTACTGTGATTATGTTTCTTTCTAGTATATTGTATAATACATGGAATGCTGTTGTCTGGTAGTACAGAAGATTACTGATATGAGCTGTTAACAAACTAATTCCTGTGGTACAGGGTTTGATTCCCTCTTCCTTCACTTGCCTGCTGTGTGACCTTGAGCAAGTCACTTAACCAGACAGTGCTTTAGAGCATCTGGGAAACTTAGTCTATGCTCCTTAATGGTCTCCTGGACTACATGGCTGGGAACCTCTGCTGACTCATTTATGTACTATTGTTCTACTGACTATAATCTGCACTGGTGTTTTTCTCCCCAGCTCTACAATTAAAATGGGTTCTATGTAGTCAGATCTTGTCAGTTAACAAATAAATATAAAATAATAAATAATCATAAATGGCAATGGTAATAACTCTTTTCATGGTTCTTTTCAGTTTCAAATCCAAAATCTAAATACCATCCATCCTGCCACAGTAAAGACAATAAATGGTAACCAGTTATCATTGTCTGTACCTGCATTTTTGTTTCAGTGCTTTGCATAACTTTCAATTTCTCTGCTCATGAGGTAGGGCTAAAGCTAAAAGCAATGCAGGCCAAATAATATATGTAGAGCTGATATGTTTTATCTTACTTTTTGCATAGGTAAATTTCTGGATTAAGACTCTTGGCTTAATCTAATAACAAATTTTAAGTAGAAGCAAATAAATATGGGAACACCAAATATAACGAAATGTTTTCCTTTAGCAATAAATATTTTAGCTTGTCTATCGGGTTCCAACTTTCTTTTTGCTTACAAATTTAATACACAATGAAAACTGTGGGATTAGTAAGATTAACTGATGAAATTCACTCCTTTGTACCAACTGATAGAGCAGATAATACTGTATTAAATGTTGAAGATTCTTCAAATCTGGTCAGAAAAAAACATTCTTGTAATTAGCGATTCAGTTATTAGAGGAACTGATACTTATATTTGCAGAGAAGATAATGAACATTGAATAGTGTTATGCTTACCAGGAGCAAAAACAGAAGATGTAAGATAAGCCTTGGAACAGCTTAATGTAAGGAAGTATGGATCTGCTTTTATTCATGTCGGTAAAAATGATCTCATCCGCAATGATTCTCTGACTGTTAGTAGGGAACTTACAGCCCTCTTAGTATAGCTAGTATTAGTGTTAGGATGCATTTTTCACAAATCACATATAGAAGGATAGTCAAGTCACTGTGAATGAAAAGATTTTTGGGGTAAATGCCTACATGGAAAAAATGTCCTATTTTAAAAACTGGAAATGTGTAGAGCATCCAAGTCTAGTTTTGGGCACACACGTTCAGACAGAATGGCATTCATTTGTCAAAATCAGGGAAGAGAATTTTTGCAGCAGATATTTTGCAATATTTGACAATATTTGCAAAAAAAAACTAGGCAGGATTTTTGCCAGGTCGAAAATTTAACAGTTCACAGACAGCAACATTTGATGCACCTCTGATGGTTGTTAATGCTAGGAGCATTAATGTTCCCACAAGATTGATGTTGTTATTGTTTGTGAAACATGGTTAAAGAACAATGACTGAAACCAGTTCTGTCAGGGTATAAATGTTTTTACTGCAACAGACATTCTAACAAAAAAATCAGGTGGAGGTGTTAAGATGGGGATTAAAAATAGTTATGAGACTTGTGATTATTACATGTTCAGTGATGACACCAGTACTATAGACTGTATAACTGTGACAGTAAAGACAACCCTGGAACATATAATAATTTTTGAAGTGCATAGACCACCAAAATCAAGTGCAGATGACCTAGTGGAATTCATACATTTCTTGCATGAAACACAGGAGGGAAGAATATTAGCTGGGGACTTAAATTTACCAGAAACAGACTGGAATAATATTGATTCAACGACATTAGTAAGGAAATTATACACAACATATATGCAGGAACAACACTTGCTTCAGGTTGTAAAAAAAAAAAAAACTACCAGGGAATGGAACATACTAGACATTTTTGTGTTCCTAAAGAAATTGCTGTTACTTCAAGTCAAATTTTACTACTGTTGATGTGTAGTGATTGTGGGGTTATAAAGGTTAATTTGTTGCTAGATAATACTGCCAAACTGAAATCTAAACCAATGCACAGAAGGTTAATTACTGATTATATGGATGCAACGCAGTCAATATGTAAAACTAACTGGAGTGAGGTGTTCAGTGAAAATAATGCTGATGGATTTTGGAAAGTTTTGAAAGAGAAATTGTTTGAGTGCAAAAAATAAAAAAAAAATGTTTACCATCATGATCTAGGCAGACAATGTCAGGGGATATATTTCCATAAGAACAAGATACCTGATTAAAGTGAGAGATAAAAAATACAAGAAATGGAACAGAGGCCAAACTACAGCTTTGAAAACTGAAATAAACAAGTTGGACAAACAAGTGAATCATAGTGTGAGACCAGATCAAGAAAAAAGTGAAGAAAATGTATATAAGGATATTGCGCATAGTAGGAAACCTTTTTATAGATACATAAGATGCGGAAGGAGTAAAGACATACAAACTGATAAACTGTGTGCAGATTCTAAATTTTACTCTCAGACACAACAGATTATAGATATCTTTACAAAGTCTTATGCAAAATAGTTTGGGTCCAGAAAGGGGGCAATAAGTTGTCCTACTGACATCTAGGTAATCTCAGATACTGGAATAAATTAGATTATATTGAAAAAGCACTGTGTAAAATTGATACAAACAAAGCAACGGTAGGAAATGGAATTAGTAATAATGACCTAAGAACACTTCAGCAAGAACTTACAGTACCATTATATCTATTATTTACTAGGCCATATGACTATGGGGAAATTCCTCAAGATTGGAGACATGCGCTTATTAAACCTGTCTTTAAGGGAAAGGGGAGTAGGACAAACCCAGAGTCATATCTACCCTTAAGAATACTTTCATGTTGTGGAAAATAATGGAGAAGGTTATATTGGATAAGATGTTATCAGAATTGGATAGGTTGTGGACTTGAAACCATATATCAGCATGCATATGTTGAAAATAGATCTATTACCACCTGTAACTTGATGTTCTATAACAATATAATAACAGCTATAAATGAAAAATTGTACTGTGATATAATTTATACAGATTTAACTTCAGCATTTGACAAGGTGATACACAAAGCACTTATCAATAAATTAGAACTAGGTATTGATGTGCTCTTGATAAGATGGATAGCTGCATGGCTTACAAATATGACATGGCAAGTATCATACAGCAACTGGACAGGTGAAATTCTTGGTTACAGCCAGGGTGTCCCACAGGGCTCTGTCCTAGGCCCATATATGTTTAGATTGTATCTTTCATACCTATCTTTTTCATCTGAGTTTTTCTATATTCTATATGCAGATGATCTGAAATTGGGTAAAATGTGTTACAGATAAGGCATATTTGCAAAAAGAACTTGACTAAATTGACCATCTGGGCACAGAAGAATAACATGCTGATAAATACATCAAAAACTAAGCATATGAGATTTAGTAGACATAATTTGAAAGGTGAATATTTAATACAGCACACAGTGACTTAAACTGTAGAGTCTTTTAAGGACCAGGGTACATGGGTAGATCCAGCTATGAGTTTTTCTATTCATATCAACCAATTGGTTAATGATAGTTATAGAACTATTAGTTGTATAAAAAGATTTATAAAGTCTAGGTAATCAAAAATGATGAAGTCATTGTTTTTTAGTTACGCTAGACCCAAACCTGAGTATGGAATAACAATATGGAAAACTTATAAGAAAACAAGCAGGAGCAAACTGGAAAGAGTACAGTGGAAATATACCAAAGGCATCCAAGGATGTGGAAATGTTTTAAGTTTTTATGAAAGACTAAAATATCTGAACTTGCGCAGTGTCTCTTATAAATATCTAAGAGGGATCTTATTCAGGTATACAGGGAATTTAGAGACAACTACCTCTGGAAATGCTTGGAGTTATCAAAATGTAGTAGAGAATCATCAGAAAACCTAGGCAAACGATTCTATAGGAATGAGAAGTGCACTCTGAGAGGACAACCAATGCATCGAACAGACTACCAAATTACATTGAATAAAGCAAGTACTAGTTTAGATAGTTTTAAGAACAGCATGGACACTTATTATGGGAACAACTGTTTTGGTATATTGGCAAGCTAGAAGTACATTAATGCCCCTGTTGAAATATTTGTATGTATGTATGTATGTATCTGGGAGGCCTAAAAGGGTACAATATAGCAAAAGAAGGTAGATTTCTGAAGACATTTATGAGAATATTTGGTTTCAACGACATGAATTCAGTAATAGGAGTTCAGAGAGATTTTACATATTATTCCCCAAGGTACAATAACTGGGCTAGACTTAACAGAAATGATATTTCACAGGAACATGTCCATTTTGTTGAAAACTTTGATACACATCCAATAACTATTTTAGATTATACACCAATAATTACCAAGATAAAAATGAAGGGTAATGAAGTAAAGATGAGACACTGGCACTCACCCACCTACCTGTTTAAAAGAGAGGAATTTAAGGAATGGGTGGTAGAAATTATTCAGGAGTTATTAGGGAATATAGAAAGTACTCCAGAAATTATAGCTAATGTGTGTGATAAAATGAAAAATGCAAGTAAAGTTTAAAAAATAGGGTAGAAATAAAAGAAAAAGAGATCTAGGTAAGAAATAATAAGAATTATTTAGAGGGGCTGACAAAGGTTAAAGTATAAAAAAATAAGGGTAATGTCACAGAACAAGAAGAGGTGCAATTACAGAGTTCTGTAACAAGACAAATAACCAGAGATCCTGTAGAGGTATTATATATATTTTAGGTATTTTATGAAAATTTGTCTAAAGCAGAGAAGTGGAGAAATCAAGAAAAAGCTAAAATAGAAATATTTATGGAAGACTTAAGTATGTCAAGGTCAGAGGTAGATGAGGCTCAACAATTAACATTTAAGATAGGAGGAGATGAGATAAAATGATCATGAGTAACCAATCTGCAGGAAAATCTCCAAGAATAGATGGCATTCCGGTGGCAGTTTGGAAGTTAAGAGGGAAGAGAGAGATAAAGATCTGAAAGGTTTTGTTTAACAGTATTTTAAAAAGAAGGGGAGGCATCAACATCCTGGGAAAAAAACTGTGGTGGCTGTAATCCCTAAAAGTGGTAAAGACCTATCTGATCCAATTTCATATAGGCTCATTTTAGTGTTTTAAACCATAATTATAAAGTGTTTATTTCTAGAATGGCTAAAAGAATGGTAAGGTGATGCCAGAATTGATAGATATGGACCAGTGAGGTTTTGTGCACACAAGCCAAACATATGACAACATTAGTAGAACAATGATGATCCAGAAGGAAGCAGAATGTTAGAAAATACTGATGTTATTGGTGGGTCTGGATGCAGAGAGAGCATTTAACAGAGTAAGCTGGGAGTTTATGAACAGGGCAATGGAAGCATTTGCATTTCCTGATATAATAATAAGGTTTATTAGAAGGCTTTATGAGGAAATGGAGGCAAAATCAAACTGGGAGGGTTCCTCTCTGATAAGTTGTATCTGAAAAGAGAAACCAGGCAGGACTGTCCTCTTTCCCCCTTTGTTATTTCCGCTATAAGTAGAACCATTGGCAAAGAACATAAGGGACTCACAATTCAAGGATATCATTGGTGTGGTGTTTAAGAAAAACTGGCATTTGTTTTTAGATGATATTATTTTCTATCTGGTGGAACCAAAAAAGACATCTCAGCATTATGGAATATTCTGAGACAGTTCTGGGTGTTTTCGGGATATAAACTTAATGAAGATAAATCAAAGGCTATATCTGTAAACTATGTACCCACAGATGAATTGGTTCAGCAATACCCCATATTTGTGAGAACATGATAAAATGAAGCCCCCTTAATACAGAAGAGGTAATAAGAGATCTGGGGAACAAGGTAGAGAGTAATCTCTCCTTCGACAATCATATTGCCAAAGTAGTTAGGAAATCCTTTTATGTGGCCCATCTAATTACTAAAGGGTTCGCATCTAGAAATAAAGAGGTTATAGTGCCCCTCTACTCGTCACTCATCAGACCCATCATAGAGTACAATGCCCCATTTGGGATGTACCTCACAAGATATTTCCAACAGCTGGAAAGACCACAAAAGTACCTCACCAAGAGGATTACTGGCCTCAAACACATGTCCTATGCAGCCTGACTAAAAAAGATCCAGCTGTACTCAGTGGCATATCATTTACTCAGAGGTGATCTTACAAAGCCATGTCCAACTCAGAATTAATGGACATGCTCCACCTAAAGAAATCCAAGTTACTGCGAGCCACTCGCTCTAGTGAGCTAAACCTTGCCACAATAATAAATAGAACATGCTGGAGGTATAGATTCCTGTCACAGAGACTCCCCATGCTTTGGAACAAAATTCCAAACTACATTAGGCAGAGCCCCTTACTAACACACTTAAAGAGAAACCTTGACGAGTGGATGGGTAATAGAAAATACACCCCTGGGATCACTTCATTGACTCTGCTTGACAGAGGATCAGTTAATTAATCAATGGGGCGGCGAAAGCCAACACACTCTGGCTAGGTTTATAAATGCCCTTGGGCAGATAGCCTAATACCTACCTATGAACCTATAAGAAACATTTAGGAATATGGATTAAAAAGAATTCAGTTTTAGCAGCTAAGGATATGTGGGAAGAGACTAATCAAAAGATAATACAAAAACTGAGAAAATGGAAGCTCTTGCCTATGGCTATGGCTAGCAAGATACAAGCAATAAAAATGTTTTAGTCCCTTTAGTTTTATACATAGATTAGGCATATTTAAATCAACCAGAGGAGAAGCTGTACATAGTAATTAACAGTTAAAATATTTTATTTGGGAGGAGAAGAAGGCAAGAATCAATTAGGATAAGTTAATCCTCTCAACAGAACAAGGAGGTTTAGGATTACCTGACTTGAATGGATATTTTAGAGCTACACAGCTAAGGCTCTTATACATAAAACTAACAGAAAGCTACAATTCAAAGTGAAAAGGGATGATGATGATGAAGCGGGGGGGGGGGTAATTAAAAAATATGAAATAATGGTATTTTGGATGCAGATCCTTAAGGACAATTAAGAACAATCAGTCCAAATGGAGAGATGATAAATCAGCAAGCAAAGGAGGGTAGTACTGCTGAAATTGAATTAATCCTCAAGTCTTGGTGAGTACCTTCACGAGATGGACCCTGTTTTTCACAAAATCTCACCAAGACAACAGTGATATATAGACTATATTTATATAGCATATATCATGGACAGACGCAAGTAAAAAATTAAAAAAGATAGGTGCACAAGACCCAGGATAAAAAAGTGCCCAATCCTGGTAGGCGCACTGGTGTCAGGACTGGAAAAAATGACAGTGTAGAATCCTCAAAATACAGAAACATTCCTACAATGAGGCCAGGCCAGGCCCAGTGTGAGGATGACCCCCCTCCCCCCATTGTAGAAGGAAGTAGCAGTCCACAAAAATCACAGAAACTGATAGGCCAAAGAACAGCCATAAAGATCACAAAGTAGACTATTGAGGATAAGAAAGAAAGAAATTATGCATTGTTACTAACATGCAAAAAGCCCAGAATTTCCAGACACAAGATATACAAAAAGATTAAGATAGAAATTAGAGGAAAGAAAAAGAAAACCTGTCAGAAGCCTCAAATAAAAAATTGTGTTCATTAATACAACAGATTTGTGAAGAATAGTATATAGACCAAGAAACTTTGATCTGTTTGGAAAAAGAAGCATCTGAGGAAGTGCAAAAATATACACAGCAAAAACTAGAGATTTTTGAAAAGTATAAAAAAGAAATATGGACATGGGGAAAGAAAGAGAGATTTGATATGGTGCAATTTTTATGCAAATGCTAAAGCCAAATTAATCAATATAAAGAAGGCAGCTCCAAAGATATTTGAAGAGAAATACAGGCAAAGGTATCCAGATATGGGACATTTCACAATAATAAAATAACATAACAAAGAGGGAATGCAGAAAAGCAGATTAGTAAACTAGAAGTTAAAAAAATAGAAGTTGAAGTTATGGAGTGCCTGTGAAGTGAAGGATTTGGTGTAGAAGGTCTACCACATGTTACATCACAGCATGATGGAGTGAGTCCACAGAGTAAGGTGAAACAGGAAGATCAGGAAACATCTGAAGAAGAAATATGGACATGGGAAAGAAAAAAAAGATTGAATGTGGTGTAATATTTATGCAAAGGAGAAAGCAAAACTAATCAATACTCTTTGTCACCACTACTATACTGTCATGCCTTTAACCCATGAAGCTGTCCACTCAACAGCTTAGGCCATGTGTATAACTTGGCTTCTAGAAAACAACAAAGTGTAAGACTTCTCATCTTCTCTTTGTCGATGATTTAAAACTGTATAGCTCATCAGATGAGGTACTGAAAGCACAACTGAAATGTCAAAACTTTTTCAGATGATATAAGAATGTCATTTGGCCTTGATAAATGTGCAAAAGCAACCTTTAAAGCAAGAAAACTGCAGCACCAAGAAAACAACAGTTTGGGACAAGAATGTGATATAAAAGAACTTGAGCAAGAGGGAGTGTATAAATATTTGGGAATTGATGAAGGTTCAACAATAAAACATGAAGAAATCCAAATAAAACTTAGTAAGGAATATTTTAGAAGACTTAAATTAACCTTGAAAACAGCACTGACATCTAGGAACAAAATTCAAACTATAAACCAGTTTACTCTTTGTGTCCAAAGTTACGGTTTGGGAGTGACTGACTGGCCTCAAAAGGTATTGGATAGATTAGACAGGAAAACAAGAAGGATGCCTCATGGTCAACAAATGATTTATAAAAATCAGTGCATACCAAGATTATATATTCCCTGTTCCGAAGGAGGTATGGGCCTCCTTGAAATTGATTACATGTATAGATCTGCAATATTGGGACTGCACACACATCTGCTGACCTCACAAGACTAAAATGTAGTGAAAGTTTTGAAACATGATGAGAATAAATCTAGGATGACTTCCCTGCTTAGTCTAGCAGAAGCATATTGGCATCAAGCAGGAATGGAAATCAAACCAGAAGTAGATAAAAATCAGACACCAACTGAATGTGCTAAAAAACAAAATAAAGAATATAAGGTGAAGGATCAGATGAGAAGACAAGAAATGTGGAAAATGCATAAATATAGTTGCAAGTATAGAAAAATTCTGGAAGAACCTCATGCTGATTAGAATCGAACGCAGGAATGGTTAAGGTGAGGCGAATTCAAATCAAAAGATGAAAAGTTACTATTGGTGACCCAAGATAGTGAGCTATGCACACGTTGGTTTACAAAATCCACTCAATATGTGGAAGAAACAGACAAATGTAGGTTTTGTAAAACAGAATTGGAAACAGTCACACATCTCATTGTTGGTTGTGACATACCAATGGCAGAAGGTCTGTAAACTAAAAGGCATAATAATGTTGCAAGACTGTTGCATTAGGGATTGTGCAAACTTTATGGAATTGACGTGGCTGAAAAACACTGGAATCATGAGCCACAAAGCATCATAGAAAATGATGAAGTCTACATCATATGGGATCACCCATTACCAACAGTTCAAAAGATAAATGCAAAAAAAACAGATATAGAGTTGTCCATGAAAAGAAGACAAAAGTAACAGTGATCACTGAGATCACTACACCCATTGACTACATGCACAGACAGACACAAAGTCAAAAAATATCAAGATTTGCAGGCAGAAATGAGAGCAGTGTGGAAGGAAGATACCCAGACAGTTCCAATAGTAGTAGGAGCAATGGGTATTATAAAAAATAATCTACAATCATATTTAGATATGTTACCAACACATATAATTACATACGAACTGCAGAAGGAGTCATTACTGGGCACATTGCGGGTGCTGCGAAGAGCACTTCTGGCTGACATCAAAGCTTGAGACAATATTAATTTCATGAACTTTAACCGTACTTTGACTTAGGAATGTAGTCTATTCCTGTGATGGTAGTAGAAATCCAAAATACTCAAGAAATTAAAAAAAAAATTATGTTCATAAGGTAGCACAAAATATACTAAGAACTAAGCCAATGTGAGGGTGGAGAAAGGAGATTCTGATGATGACTGCAATTAGGGGTACAGAGAATAGACAAGAGGGGGCTGGAATTTACTGGAGGAAGATGGCAAAGGAACCAAAATATTGGTAACAAATAATTAGGGATAATTAGGGAGGGAAATTTAATAGAATGGGAAGACCCTAGAAGGCATTTGGATTGCAGGGTAGTGATTGCCTTCCCTGTCAGGGACTGATATCAGATTACAGACAAAGAAAAAGTGATAGAGGATCCTAAATGAAAGACCTGCACTGGCTGAGTTTTTAATAATCTAGAACAGAAGCTATTTAAAAAATGGATAATTAGTAGGGCATATAAAATATTACACAATAACTATAGGAATCAATCAAAATAGGTCAGAAAAGTTTGGGAAGACAGGGGTTAGATATGCATTACACAAAGAAACAATGACAGGACATATTTATGGCTCCCAAATATACAACAAAATTTAGAAGACTTAGGATTTTTGCCTGGAAGTGTTTACATAGATAATTTTATACCCCAAGAAGACTCCTAAAAATTTTACCTCAGGTACATAACAAATGTTGGAAGTGTGATGGGGATTGGGGAAGAAAGGTGCAACTTGGAACATATGTTCTTATAGTGTAATGAGTTGGCAAACTTTAAAAATTCCTTACAGAGTACTCTGTTAAGAATACTAGACAAGCTAATGGGTGTAAAAAAGGTAATGATTTTTTAGAGCTGGGATACGGGATCTTAATTGCCTAGTGATAGTAAGCCTTGTTAAGTTTAATTCCGGTGGCTGCCAAAGAAGCAACTACTAGAAAATGGAAATCAAAATCTACACCAACTATACCTAAAGTAATGAATATTGTAACAGAGATCAAAGAACAGGAAGTCGGATCTTTAGAAAATGGTGATGTGCATAGAAATAATGGAAAATTGTGGGAACACTACATGCAGAAAAATGTTTTGGAGGAAGGCAGAGGTTTAAGAGAAGGCAAGAATTTAATAATTTATGTAATGTTGCTTAAATTATATGATATATAACAATAGATGTAAATTATAATGTTTGTGAATGTGAACTTATTAATATGCTTTGATTATTTTTATATAAATGTAAGCCTGCCTCTGTCACAAGTGATAATTCAATACAATTAACCAACTGAAAAGGCACACAGATTGACATGCAGCAGTATACCAAACTTTTTTTTAGTGTTTGCCCAAAGTAGATAACACTCCACAGTCCATAAAAAAAGGCTTTATTGTGATATAAAACAGGTCAATCACTTTCATCCCTGTAAGTATGGGACTTCTTCAGAACAATATAACAATTATAACAAGCTTTATATAGATAGGAAATGCTTGTTAAATGTCATGTGATACTTATTTGCTCATTAAAAACATTCTAATGATAAAAGGAAGTAACAATTAAAAAATGTTGTGTCTTGTTGTGTCTTTCGGCTTTTCCCGGTTAGGGGGTCGCCACAGCAGAACTCCGGTCCGCTAATGATTGGCAGTAGATTTTGACGTGCCGAGTTGCCAGCCCTGACGCACAACCTTCAACGAAGGTATGCCCATTCACGCATGTCTCCACACAGAAGACGCTTTAGCTGAGAATCGAACAGAACAACATCTTACTGCGAGGTGACAATGCTACCGCAGCACCACCACTGCAGTCAAGTAACAATTTAAAAATAATGGTCAATAAATAATTCAGTTTGTTACCTGTTAAGCCTGTAAAACCAATCAAACAAAAAAAAATTGTAAAAAAAATTTGGAGCTTAAAGCAAAGCTAAAATAAACAAACTAAAACAAATGCCTAACCAATGTACCAAAACTTAAATATGTAAAGGGTTCTCACCTATTCATGTAAACGAATTCATTAATATTGCAAATATCCAAAATCACCATTTATAAATTGTGGGCTTTCATCTTCAAAACAGGGAGAATGGACAAATTTTCATTTATGCCCTGGAGCATAGTGGCATTTAATTTTAATTGCCACTATAACTCTCTTCTTTCAATTTCTAACTGCCACCATCCTCCCCTGGGAGTTCCTTGGAATAATATCTAGGATGCCAAATCTAAATTTTGTGAAACTGACAAACCAAAGCGTGCTTAAAGAGGGCATTGTTCAGATTTTCTTTAGAGATGGCATAAAGATGTTCATAATTTTTTTCTCTCCATTTTGTCCACATAAAATAATTCACATTTATTACAAATGCCAATGTAAATAATGCCCTTAGTAGCACTATAACATTTAAAAAAAAAAATGTCAAAAGCTAAGTTCTATAAGGAAACAGTGGGTCCTTCCAAAATGGAAGAACATTGTTTATATGTTCCACAATTAGTACTTCCTTCAGAGTAAGGGGATAATGATGGTTTAATATGTTAAAAAAAAATGTTAAGTTTCTACCAGTTTTGGTACTTACGTATTATCGCAACCAGATTTTGGCGGTTGTAACTTTCGCTTATTTTGGTAGAAACGAGGCCATGAAACAGTGTAAAATGGCATTCAGAGTGTGTATTGCTGGGGAATAATTTCGGATTACCTACGGGAACAAAAACAGTCGAGAAATCCCTCTTTCTGTTTTTTGCATGCTTGCATTGTCATGCCTGCTGTCGGTGTGATTGGACGGATTGCATTCACTGTGTGGAAGGAATCCTTCAGAGAAGGCAAACATAGACATAGTAGTGATGGTTTTAGTGACATTTATTTTGTTAACAATTTGTAAATACAATAATGATTAAAAGTAAGCAAGTGTGGGTTAAACAATTTCTCAGTGTCTGTGTTATACTTCTCTGAAGAATTTCTTCTGCAGGTTCAAAATGAGACAAACGATAGTATGATAGCCGCAATGAAAAGTTTAGCGTGTCTGTGTAATGCACGCGACAAAACCCCCCCCAGGAAGATGGTTTTCTCCACTGTCTCTGTTCTCGAAGGTAATCTGAAGTTATTCCCCAGCAAAACACACTCTGAACACCACTTTACAGTAAATGTAAAGTTTTAGGGCACTACTACACATTTACAAAGACAGTTTCAATTGCTTCATGTACTCCTATCTGTGGTAGTATGCACATTTCGCAACCGTGAAAATCTGGTTGCGATAATATGTAAGTACCCCAGTTTTAAACATGAAGTGATTTCTCAATCCCATTGCTTCCATAATTTCCAGATTTTGCTTAAAAATAATCCAATTTTTAAAACTTATTTCTTTTTTTCTCTTTGGAACAAGACCCAAAGGGAACAACCATACTATTGTTATAGTTCTGTACCTCAGCTTCTTTCTTGGTAAAATGGGACAAGTATAAGGTATCCCCTAAAAGGGATTTGTATCTTGATCCCCATCCTCTAAGAACTTCTTCACTTGTTCTAAATAACATGTCCTGGGGATACCCCCTTTCTAAAAACATTTGTAAAATTTGACTTAATCAGTTTTGAAATTTGCCAAGTTTGAGCACAGCCTTGCAGCTTGAACAAGTTTATTTTGTTTGTTAACCGGGTAATGTCCGACTGGGCACGAGGCCCATTTTCAGTGGAGGCCTGGGGAGAAAAGCTCCATACATATAAATAGACAGTATTAAACAATCAAACTGAACATGTAATAATCAGCAATGTACAAAGCAAGTCAGTAAAGAAATTAGTTATATAACAATAATTATCAAATAATTAACAAATTAACAAATGTAGTAACAAATGGCACAGTTAGTGATAAAAACTGGCTACATGAGTTAGCAGTGAGAACAGTGTGATACAGTAATTGCAAGATAGAGAAATGCAGTCTATATAACAGTTAAAGACAAAGCAGTATATGTGTATACATTGCTAACTGAAACTGAGTGTAGAAGCAAGATAGCCTTCAGCAGTTAATAGTTGTAGCTGTGAGCATGAGCTAGTTTAGGGTAATGTAAAGGAGTAGTAGGCAGCTTAACTGGGAGTATGTCAGGAACAGAGCCAGTGTTTTGCTAGATGTTCCTTAAGGAGGTTTTTAAACTCATGAATGCTGGGATTTTTAGCCATAGGTTGAGGAAGTGTTCCACAATTTAGCAATTTTATGGGAACAAAGGGTGGTGCCCTGTGTGTTGTGGGCTTGGGTAATCTTTAACAATAGTTTATTTGAGGATCTTAGAGCTCTAGGATTGCTGTTGGGTTGTACTAGATTGGTGAGTTCTGGGCAGTTGTTAGGTTTGTGAATTATATTGTGGGCTATGAACAGTTGGTTAATTGTTAGAATGTTAGGTAGTTCTAACCATTTAAGTTGGGAGAGTACAGAGCAATGGTGGGTTATGCAAGGGTGGCCTGTTGCAAACTTTTTGTTGTAGCATGATTCTAGATTATTTAGGTCAGATTTACGAATGCTTGTAAATACTAGGGAGCCATAGAGGAGGGTGGAGAGTAGTGTATGCGGTCAGTGGCTAGTCTGGCGCTGTCTGTAAGGTAAGGTTTGATTCTATAAAGATGCCAAGTTTGGAGTGGACTTTTCTGATGGTGAGGGAAATGTGGGTATCAAACCTTAGGTTATCATCGATTGTGACATATATATTCCTTTCAGTCTAATTGGGATGGTTGCTTTGATAATCAAGGTAGTTGTTGGAGAACGTATCTTTCCTGTAAATCTTTGATGTAAAGGTACTATTAAAGTTGTTTTTATACAAAGTCACATCTAAATAATCAGTACTAGTGTCTGAAACAGTGGAGGTACATTTAAAATATGATGTAACATTTTTTAGTCAACAAATTCTTCAGATTGCTGTGGTTTCTTTTTGCAAAGAATAAATATATCATCTAAATATTGTAAGTAAATGTCCCACTCATTTGTGAACTTTGTATTAAATATTTCACTTCCCAAGCATACAAGGCCAAATTGGCATAAATGGGTACACAACTTGCACCCATTGCCACACCTTTGGTCTGCTTAAAGTATTCCCCTTCAAAAGTGATAGTTATTTTCTAAGATACTTTCCATGGCGATATTGTAGTTGAGGGCCTCACCAGTTCCTTTCGTGCAGAAGTGGGCGTGTCGCAAATTGAGTGACAACCCAGTCTGCATATTACTTGGGGTTTTCGACAAACTGGCAATAGATTCTATATATTTTATTTTAATTTTTTTTTTTACATTTTAGGTTGATTAAAACTTGCCGTTATGCACAAAATGTGCATATCAAAGTTCAGTCATGCTGCAACACCCTGTAATACTTAAAGACTTAACCCCACAACTGAGTGAAAGAAAGAATAAGCGGTTACACTTCCGTTACGATTGCGTGCTGTACGGACAGCACATAACCATTCAAAGTGTCAATATGAGATTTTGGTGACTGACTATTAAAAGCACTGTGACAACGGAAACACTTTAGTTTAAATAAGACACTATTATACGTTGTATCAAATCCATAATTTTAGCAGTTGGCAGTCCTCTTAAGAAACTGAAATACCCCAAGGTCGAGAAAGTGTTTGTTTTTTTTTTAAATGTCGGTTCACGCCATACCGGTAATTTATTTTCAGTTTACTGTTATATTTACTATCCTATTACAACGTCAAGTTCACTTTTTTTTTTCCTTCGGTTGTACATTATTGGGAGGGAATGCATATTCATGAATGACATATCATGGGGGTGGGTTTTGGGCGTGGCTTGCTACTGCACATCTGGTGAGGCCCTCAACTACAGTATCACCCTTTCCATGACATCCATAAAAAAATTAACCAAGGTTTTGTTTAGCCTAGTCAATTCTCTAGCAGCCTCAGAGAATAAAGTCAATCCTTCCTGATCTGGTATTGAAGTAAAAAGATCAACCACATCAACAGTAGCAAAGCAACATTTATCACTATACCATTCCAATTTATTTTTGGAAAGAAAGCCCCAAGAATCTGTCAATAAATAGTTAATATGTCTAATAGCATTTTTTAGCAGAGGAGGTAGGTGGACTGTTGGAGCTGTTATGTGCTGCAACAATAACTCTGTATGATGGTTGATAAATGTTCTTATGAACCTTCGGAATACCAAAGGCTAGAGGAGTAAGTGGGTGTTCCTTGCTTAAAAAGTTGAATAAATCGTCTGAAATGGCCCCCTGTAAAAGGGCATCCTCTAAAAATAATTGAATTCTCCTATGTGCTAAAAAAACTTACTCCTATATACCTCCTGATACTTATCTGTATGATGGATGATGTCCAACAAGTGACTAATATAATCAACTTTAACAACTAACAATAGAATAATACGGGCCAAAAGCGCAAGATCACTCTAATTCACTAAGTTAATAGGTCAAGTCAACATCAACATGCATTTTCTGAGAAGGACATGTATGAAACTATGCCCGGCATTATTGTCACACTGTAATCATCAGTGATTTACCAGAAGATCAGAAACATTACGATGGACAGGACACATATATGAGACAAAATCAAGGAGAGTTGGCAGTTATAGTTTTACAACAATTAATCGGGTAATTTCCATCTTTTGAGAATGCCATTGCACAATTTCCTACAGTAACAAATGACATCCTCCCAGTGCAGTGCAACACCACCTACTTGTACTCTGTCAGTTGCGCCAATTACATCATAGATTCAATCAGCCAATCAGAATGAACTGAATGATTCGAAACAGTCGCGGGACGAGATGAAAAGGATAGGTAAGTTGGGCATTGAAAAGTTGTTTTTTTAAGTCAAACCGAGTTTATTTTAGAAAATTTAACTGACATAGTACTTGTAAACAGTGCCGCATCGAGTAGTGTTATAAAGCCTGCCCCGACGTGGGTTTAGTAAACAACGTTTGCAAACGTGGGGCATTTCCTCTGTAGGTTACCTGCTCGTCTGGGATAAAACTATATTTGACAGTTGAAACCAATATACAGCCAGCTGCTCTTCAATTCTGAATTATACGTTTATTTAGCTTACAGCCTGTCTCCCAGACTTTTTTTTTTAGATCGAATGCGGTTTACTGAGGAAGACATTATATGACTTTTGACATGACACATATTTGTGATGCTACTGATGGACCAATCAGGAATTAATTGGGGGTGTATACAGTAATCTAGCGTGTGGTGTTGTCCTTATAGTTTCCGTGTTTACAGTAATCAGCTGGGTAGTAAGCCCATCGCGCGTGTTATCTTTTTTTTTTGTACAAGCATTCTTGACAGAGACTAAAGTAATGCTGGGACAAAGTAACAAAACCAGGGAAGGTTTCATACCGCTCAACTGTCCAGATTTTAACATAATACCCAGATTTTTGCCAACTATTCTTGGTCTGTTCTTTCATAAAATGTGTGGCTTTCCGAAAGGTCACCACATCTCCCATGCTGAGTCATGAGGGGGAAAAATAAAAAAATGGCAATGTCCAGAGGTTGTAGAACAAACACATTTCATAAGTTTTCTTTAATAGTTGCTTAAATTTTGTTTCTGAAACCCGTAAATATTATATGAAATAGCACAAGCAACCCAAAGGGTACAGGAGTAAGCTTTTATTTTGTTAAAAAAATATCTGGCATTTGCAACAGATGTGTGGGTATGTTCTGTCCTGCAAAATTCTAAAGTTTAAAAAGAAATGTCCCACTTTGGGTATTTGAAAAGGTGGCAAGCCTATTTGTTGTTTTTTTTTTTTTTTTTGGCAGATCAACAAGGGTTCCATACATTAAGTAAGGACAAACATACAAGTTTTACACTTTATATCCTAACCACTTTTAAACTTTATAAGAGCAATATTAAAAATCTGTCTCTATTTTGTGGACTTTGTCCCTTCCTTATTTTTGTCTTTGTCCAGATTTTTTTGTGGTAAGAGGTAGTGAGGCATGGACAGTTTATAAACATCAATTCACTTACAAAACCTGTTCTATTAACTTTTTATCAGCATATATTTTTCTGGTCAATAACAAGGGTGAAACTAATGACTGCAATTATTGACTGGTTGTAATCTTTGATTTAACAAAAAAATCAAAAATTTTATGAAGAACAGTGCAGAATATGTAACATAACATCTAATTATGTTACCTTAAAAATGGCACTGTTCAGTCTCTTGGTGTAACTTGCTATAAGGCACCCTCAGTTAATCTTTTTTTTTTGAGGTGGGAGGTATTAATTGTTAGGGCAGACTTGACAAATCCTTTGTGAAATAGAAAGAATCAACTCAAGTCCCTGTTAGGCAAGTCCAAAACATCACAGTCACCAAATACTTTATCTTCATTTTCCATAGTTACTATGCTCTTGCTTAGTTGGCTTTTATAATTTTTTAATATTTGTTGCAACTAACCCCACAAATATGCTTTGACTTATTTCTTTGTTTATTATTTTGTAAGGATTTTATTTTATAAGTAAGAAATATTAGCTTATTCAAGCATAGAGTATTTTGTTGAAAATATATGTAAAAGCTACATATTTAAGAAAGTATAAAGGAAGCTTAAAAAATAATAGTATAAGCCCTTGTAGAAGTATGTATGGTTATGAAAGAAGTACTATGCTTAATACATACTTAGCAACTAAGTAATTGGCCTAGACAGTTGTATTATGTGTTTGGTAACCAGCATGCATGTAGTACATAATTTTCTCCATGTGCGATTTGGGCTGGTAAATCACTTTTTGAGTTTTTTATGTGGTTCTGTTTGTAGCTTTTAACAATTTTAAAGGTATGGAGGTCCATTTTTTGAATGGCATTTAAGCAATAAGACATGACAGGATGTGAATACTTTTTGTACAGTAACACCACTCCTTGTGTAGGTTGAAATACAAGGCGAAGCTGAGTTCTTTTGACACTTCATGATTGATATTATTTAAGTAATAATCATTAGTAGGAATATGGGTTATGGTGGATTTTACTCCTGACTGAAAGACTTGATTGCAAGGGACAGAATCCTCTGCTGTGGAGGGAGTATATCCCGTCAGAGGCAATGGAACTGGAACGTACCTGTGTTTTTGTGTAGCCATCAGAACATTATGGCAGTTCTCTAACATCTAGGAGCTGCTGCATATCATCTCGGCCACAGCTCTCAACTTCTTTGTTCAATAATCAGGAGCAAAGCTGAAAATAATGGGTAGAAAACCCATTATTGTTACTTATACCTCTCAAGTGACCTCATTATGAGGAATATTTCTCATTTTGAGTCTTAAAGAAGTCTAAGAATCATGCAAATCCAAAATTGTGGAGTGAAAAAAAATCTAACTTCAAAAACAAAACTTACATCCTGGAGGCACACTAAGTTAGTTCAAAAATAAAATTTAACCCATATACAAATATACACAAGTGATTTCATCCCTAGAACAGGAACTTCATCAGAACAAGTAAGAAACATTTCTTGGTCACATCCTGTTTAAAAAACATACACAAGAGGCACATGGTACAATTTAATCAATGAAAATTAACAATCAGTTCACCCTACCAGGTGTACAAATTAATTTAAAAGAATTATGCTATTATTATATCTGAAGTTGTTAATCTTCTTCCATTCCTCACTGATGGGAATGGTTCCGAACCCTCAGAACCGAGTCGGCCAAATAACAAGCTAGTGTGCACCATTCTTTTGAGCCACGCTACTACCCACAATGCCCTTCATCCCATACCTCAGATCTCGTTTGCCGCGCAGCCATATAGCCGCGTTTTCACCGAGCTCTCCAGCTAAGTAGTCCTGACTTATTTAAACTGTGTATTTCTCCACTAATTTTTCTACTAGTGTCTTTCTCATAGTCTAGCTCTACCCACAGGTATTCCTTTTCTTACCATTGTTGGTATTTTCTTGCCTTTCCTTACTTTTTACCACCCTCGTGGTAATTCTTCATACCATTGCTGGTAGTCTGGCTTTTCTCTCCTTCTCTCCTTTTGTCTGAGTGCTAGTATGTCTGAGAAAAAGGGTACTTCATGTTTTAAACACTGCACATCGTGCAGTGGTAAATTACCGAACAGCGACTTGCATTTTAAATGCGTTTATTATTTGGACTTTTCTGCGACTCCTCCATGTGATAGTTGTGTGAGTTTTAGTCAACGGACGTTGAATGAACAGTGCAACAAATTGATTTTGAAAGGATTGCTTTACTCTCCTTTCTCAGAGGCCATTTCTGTGGAGGTCTCAACCCCTCCAGTCAAGGATAAGAAGCGTCCTCGCTCAGACCCCTCTTCACCGGCCGGTGACAGGGGCAAGAATCATCGATCTAAGGCCGGTAGATCTTCCTCCAAGCATCAGCTCGCTGCCTTGGTGCCACCGATTTCAGTGCCGAGTGCAGTTTCTGGGAAGTCTGAATTGTCAGTTTCGGGCTCGGCACGGACGACTACTGAACCACTGATTACTTCGGTTCCGACCAATCTGGTTCTGGACACCTCGGCACTGACCTCGCCTTTACAGATATCGGCTCTGACTTTGACTACTACCCTGATTGTGACTTCGGCTCAGAGTTCCCTCTCGGTGCCGACCTTACCGTTTATGTAATTCAAATTAGAATCCTCAGCTCCGTTGAGTTCCTTATCACAGACCAGGTATTCATCTTCTGTGCATCCGTTTGCCGGGCAAGCCTACAGTCCCTTTCTGGACTGGCCTGAATCCCCTTCCGGGATATTGGTTAGGTCTGCCAGGAGTGTGTCCGAAATAGACATTGTTCGTCTCGTGGATCAGCTATTGACTGTAAGAGGAATCGCCAGACCCTGTTCCGCTCCGGGTGTTGTGATTTTTTCTCCTTTGACTCCTTCGTATTCTCCTGATGGAGATCTTTTGGTTCCAAGGCCCCCTTGCCCATTGCTTTCAATGGGACCCCTTCCTTCGGCACTGACTACTATGATGCCTGAAGCATCTAAGCCCTGGTGGGTGTCAGTTCCGACAACAGTCCACCTTACTCAACCCCTTGCTTTGGGGGTGGAATATTCGGTTCTGGCCCCGGCACAGACGGCCTTTTCGGTTCCCATCTCGGATCCAAGAGTTATATCCACACCAAACCCCTCTCAAACTCCAGTCTCAGAAGTGGGCCGTTTGGAGCTGGGTGTGACCCCAGTTCCGATTCAGTCCTCTTCGGTTCTGGGCTCCCATCCTTCTTCGGGTGGGCCCACCTTCCGGATTATGGAAAGGACGCTGGTGGCTAGCAATCCTCCTCCTTCAGCTCCGCCTTTGGTTCCCCCCCAACTCAGCCTTCGCCAGCCCTTAGCAAGGGACCACTAATCCAAAGCACCCCCCGTTCCAAGGCCTCTTCGGACATTCCCACCGAAGAGCCCCCTCGGAAGAGGGTGTGCAAAAGAAAACACATGGACTCACCTGAAGAGTCCCTTACTGAGGATACAGATTATTATGATGGGGAAGGTTCCCCTAGATCACCCCCTGACGATGTTTCCTTTGGGGACATCTTGGAGATTTTGAGTCAGCGGGGTGACTGGAAAGCTTTCACCCCTTCCCCGGAGGAATCCGTATTCCTACAAGCTTTCCATTCCCGGCCCACTACGTCCTGGGTGACCCCTCCAGGAGACTTTTGTGCTTCCGGCTGGGAGTCAATCATTTTCAATTCAGAGCCCTGCCTTTCGGTCTCTTGACAGCCCCCAGAGTGTTCACAAAATGTCTAGCAGTGGTGACAGCTCACTTGAGACTTCACGGATTACAGGTGTTTCCTTATCTGGACGATTGGCTCCTCTCCGCCCCCACCGAGCGTCTACTGACCAGGGCCCTTCGCTACACTCTGTCTCTGGTGGAGTCTGTGGGTATTGCTATCAATTGGGAAAAATCAAACCTTCAGCCCTTACAACAACTGGAATTCATAGGGGCTATGTTCAACACTCAGCTCGACCTAATATCTCTTCCTCATCACAGGCTCTTAAGACTGAGAACACAAGTGCATGTGATACTCGACCGCAGGAAAGTGTCTGCAAGGGAAGTTCTGCAGGCTCTGGGTTCCATGGCGGCAGCCATTCCCATTGTTCCGTTGGCCAGGCTTCATATGCGCCTGTTGCAGTGACTTCTTCAAACTCAATGGATACACAATCATCATCCCTTGAACGCACTGATCCTCATCACCGATCTCTGCAAACAGGATCTCCTCTGGTGGATGAGAATGGGCGAAAGTCTTTGGTGTCGCCCCTTTCAACCTCTTCAGCCCAGAGCCATGGAGACTGCAGACGGTTCCCTGATAGGATGGGGGGGGGGGCCACTTTCAGGGAAAATCTGTTCAAGGCACATGGTCTCCTCTAGAAGTCGACTTACACATCAACGTTCTAGAGCTCAGAGCTGTGTTCCTGATGTTACAAGCTCTCCACCCTCTTCTTCCTCTCGGACCGATTGCTTTCCAGTCTGACAACATGTCTGTGGTCTGGTACATCAACAAGCAGGGAGGGACCAGATCTTACCCCCTTTGCCACAAAGCTATGAGAATTTGGCAGTGGGTGATAGCTTCCAACTGTTTCCTGATTGCTACACACATTCTGGGGAGTTCCAGCATGATTGCGGACAGGCTGAGCAGATGCATCTTTCCTCATGAGTGGTCTCTCAACCCGAGAGTGGCGGAGAAAAATTTCAGCTGCCGGGGCTGGCCTTGCTGCCATCTGTTTGCCTCCCCCTCCAATACGAAGTGCAACAGCTACTTTAGCCTCTTTCTTCCGCAGGGGGAGTCCCCGACAGATGCTCTGACTCTCGATTGGTCCACGGGTCTCCTGTACACTTATCCTCCCATCCCCACTTATCCTCCCATCCCCTTGATACCCTTGGTCTTAAGAAAAGCTACTCGGTTGAGAAGCAGAATGATTCTCATTGCTCCGTTCTAGCCTCGACAGGTTTGGTTCCCCTTCCTTCAGCCACACCTGCTCCAAGGAGGTTGGAGCAGGTGTGGCTGAAGGAGAAGGCCAGAACGGAGCAATGGTTCTCATTGCTCCGTTCTGGCCTCGACAGGTTTGGTTCCCCTTCCTTCAGCCACACCTGCTCCAACCTCCTTGGATTCTAGACTTCTGTCTGGATCTCATTTCTCACCCCCAAGGGTTGTCGTCTCCAAATCTGACCACGCTCAAACTGATAGCTTGGTTGCTCCACTTCCGTTAGTAGCCAGGCTTGAATCACTCTCTTCTCCGGTACGGAATATTATTTTGGCCTCCCATAAACCTTCTACCAGAAAACTTTATAAAGACAAGTGGAAACGTTTTTCCTTGTGGGCACAAGAGCTGTCTCTGGATCTTGTTTCTGTTCCAGTAGCTACGGTTCTTCAATACCTGACCGAGCTTTTCCTTAACGGGGCTTCTGCATCCATGATTCGGGTGCATCTAGCTGCCATCTCCAATTTCCATGATGGTTCAGACGGAATTCCTATTATATCTTCTCATCTGTGTAAGACCTTCTTGAAGGGGATTTTTCATTCAAGACCTCCCATTAGGCAACCTGTGGAATCATGGAATCTGTCTAGGGTGCTTCAAACTTTGACTATACCTCTCTTCGAGCCGGCTGCAACCTGTGATGTGAAGTTTCTGTCCTGGAAGACCTTGTTTCTGGTGGCAGTTACTTCAGCCAGACATGTATCAGAGCTACAAGCATTATGCATTGAGTCCTTATTTAATTTTCCATAAGGACAGATTATCACTTCGCACCAATCCCGCTTTCTTACCCAAAGTGGTTTCGGAATTCTCTATTAATCAGTCCATTGAGTGGCCCATGTTTTTCCCTAATTATACCAACAAAGGGGAATACTGTCTCCATTCTTTGGATGTCCACAGACAGTTACATTTTTATTTGGACAGGACAAAGTCATTTCGTAAGTCAGATCAGCTTTCTGTTGCCTTTGCGGGCTCTAGAAAGGGATCAGCAGTGTCTAAGCTTACCTTATCTAAATGGCTTAGGGATTGCATCTCCTTTGTTTATTCTCTGGAGGAGGAATCAGCTCCTGGCCACATTAAACCTCATTCCACTAGAGGTGTGTGTCCAAAATATATGACTGACCAACATGGGCTTTCTTTCACTTGAGAAAACAACAGGTGACAGAGGACGGAAGGGGAGGGGGGACAACATCTCTACACAGATTCAGGTGTCCAGGCCATGTTTTGGGACAAGTGGTAATCAATGACAGTAAACAGGGACTGGCAATCAATACAGGGCCAAACTTTACCTAGCTCATTTTCTTTAAACATTATCAGTCGTCAAAACACTTTGACATGTAGTACCTGGAGTAATACACATACGTGAACAACATAAGAAGTCGTACGGTGTCAAATGCAGTACCATGCACACTTGCTGATCAGCCACCTAGCAAAAGTAACCAGCTGTCAGCGAGCATGCCTTTTGTCTCTCAATTTCTGCAAAATCCTACTTGTTCGTTGTCCCAACAGCTGTATTGTATGTATCCAAAGAAGCCAGTGTTTCTGAAATACCAGCAAACCAGCATCCCAAAGTGGTAGGGGTTTAACGGAAAAGTACCGAAATGTCATTTTTTCAAAGTCAGCAGTCCAAGCAGCTTTAGAAGCTTCATGACAACTGTGAATGGTAGGCAGAACACCCCACTCCACCAATGTGGGGATTTCCTCCCTTATGTTATCAAGTGCCATCACCCCTTTAGTCCATTTGCACTGTGAATTGCTGTACAATTCTCTATGAAAACTTTGCAGAACGAGCCCTTTTCCTAGGCTAATCCATGTCTCTTCTGTCTGCTAGAGGGTGCCTACTGTCTACAACTAGTTATCCCAGTGTTTAGAAATTGGTGCAGAGTTCTTTGTGCTTTCATTAACTCTTCTTTGTACATAAGTAATGCAGAGTGAGCTAACATCTTTCTGCAGCCCTCTCTTATCTATATTTAATTTATCCAACCTGAATGTTGAACTGGTTACAGCTGAGGTATAACAGCTTTCGTAATATTTACTGGGGAGCATATCTTGACTATAACTTATTTTCTCCTGAGTTTTAGTACTTGGATGCCTGCTAGAACATTGCCTTGTTTCACTGGTGGCTTGAGGAGAGATGCTGCACTTTAACAATGGTACACAGAAGTAAGCATTCGGATTTTATACTGTTTGATAAAATGTACATGTCTGATGCATTTCGGCAGACCAGTGGTAAGTATAGAGAAGACAACACCATATTAGTAGATATTAGCTGCTTATTAAAAGTAAGAGTAAAACTTTAAGATTCACCAAGTCTTTGACTCTTAACTTTTACCATCCAAAACAAAATTGGGATTAAATATTATGCAGTTTAATAATCAGAAGCTGTAGTTCCCATCCAGAGAGATTTATATGAAGTTTACGCAGCTTAGTAAGGCTCATAATGGTTTTGTCTGTTATTTTAAGCAGCTTTTTAGTCTGTAGATGAAGTACAATAGCTAAGTTTATACCGGATTCTGTATTCCATGATTTTTTTTTTTTTGGTAAATACTGCCCACATCTCAGGGTTCATTTCCCCTGTCATCTGTTGTACTTGTCTTTTAAAGCATTTTAACTTTTTGCAGTTCCCCAAAATATGTAACAATTCCCTTCTCTCTTCTTGACATCTCCTCCCCCACTTGCAAGTATATTGCCAGTCTAACTGGTGTGTAAAAAATACTTGTGGAGGCATTTCCACTCCAAAACTTTAAATCTACGATCTTTTGATACATATCTGGGTAGATTGAAGATATTCTGTTCTTCGTCTTCTTCCTTTTCTTCTATTCTCTCTTGCAGTTCCTTCTCTGCCCTTTTCTTTTCCTGCCATTGCCTCTCAAACATCTTTTCCCTGTTTTCAATAATCCCCTTGCTGGTTCCCCTCACACTAATGTCTGCTTCCTTCACCATTACTGGTGTTTCTTTGTACTCCTTGATATTCCTTTCAGCTGTACTCCATTGTGTTTTAACTCCTTGGTATTCCTATTTCAGATTACTTTCCATCTCAAACTCTTAACTTACTTCACACTTTTTCACTGTCTCCCTTAAAAAGATTTGAGCAACCCTGACTTGTTTCCGTCTCCATCTCCAAACTGCTAATTCCCAGTCCCGGCCCTGTTTTAAACCACCTCTTGATAGGACTTCCTCTCTACGCTTTAAGCCCCTGTTTTGCCATTATGGATTTAACAGCTTCTGAGCTTCTTTGGTAAACTGCAGACTCAACATGATTTGCTTCCTTTATGACATCTACTATATACCCTTTCCCCCAACTCTTTTTCTTTTCCCTTAATCATGTCCTTCCAGTCTGCTGAATAAATAAAATCAAACAGTCTTAGTATGTTTGTTGCCATACAGGCCTGCAGTGCCGACTTTAGGTCTGGGTCTTCTAGTCCCACCTCCTTTCCACCGACTCTATGATATTACTTTTTTATTCTGTTCCACACTTTCAGATGTTGCTGAATGCCTTCCAGTTTTCATCATATTAATGATGAGGTGGCAGTGCCCGGGTTGTATAGTTCCTAGGTTATTTATTTATTTTTAGTGAGTATTTAGATGTCCCACTTGTGAATTAGCAAATAGGGATGGGATTAGTAAATGACATTAAATCTGACTTCTTTACCTTTAATTCATATTTATAATACCCTCTGGTTAAGTATGTTGCATAGAGTTGCACAGCAGGCAAAAGGAGGCTGAGAGAATCAGACTCCAGACTATAAGAAATTCTCTGGAAACTTCTTTACCCACTTCTTGATTTGATGCTTTTCAAACAAAGTACTCCCGTTTAAGACCATTTTTGTGATATATTCAATTTGAACAAGTGTTGGCAGTTTATTCTAAGCAAATTTCCATTTTTATTACAAATAATGAAAAAACTTTGTTGGTTTTCTGTGGAATGTTCCTGAAGTCATACCCTAATCCTCTTTTTAAAAGAACTAGATGCATTGTGCTTTTGTCATAGTAGAATTTTTTTCTAGATGGGTTTGCTTTCAGTCTGTCATACACTGAAATCATGCCTTCAGATTGGAGTAAGGAAATAAGAGGTAAGCAGTTTATGATTTATCATTAAATGTGCTGGCAGTTGTCTTGTAAGGGAGTATTTCTGCATTCTGTCAAAGCTAGATCTACATCTGTGCGACAGTCAAATTTAGTATTGTAGTTCTGTTGTAATTGCTTTTAGGGCTAAGACTTGCAGGTATTTAGTCTGGTTATGGGAATTTTCTCATGATCCTCCAGTTCCAAATACCTCTTCTTCAGATCACTTCAGCAGCACAAAGTGTCATCTAGCTAAAGAGAACAACCCTGGGCTGTCTTCCACATTTAAGATGTTTTAGTTTCTCCTGAAGCAATTTCTTTTTTTACATAGTGTATGTTTCTGTACAGTGTTCATGTGTCCAGTGTAGCAAGTCAGTTTGTGCCTTGTTCTCGGATAATTTTAACTTTTTAGAGCTTTTGCTGCATGTCCTCCCCTGCTGTCATCATTCATTGCCATTTTCCTGACTGTTCTTTTGTCTGTTTTTCTTAGTTCATTTCCACCTAGAGAAGTTGCAATTTATTAGATCATAAGCAGTTTTTCAGGCTGCAGTTATGTATTGCAGATCCCTTGTCATTAAATATGATAGCAGTTTCTTTTTTACACCTTTTCATTATGGACAAGAAAAAGCGACCAAGGAATTCAAGAAATTAGATATGGGATGAAAAAATCCCCAACAATATTGACATTCAAAATGTTAGTGCTTGGTGGAAGCCCATTTTGCATCTCTTTATCCTCTTAAACTAGCCACCTTCAAAGTCAGGGGGAATTGCTTAGAGCTAGAAGGCAATTCCTGCGCTCTTCCCAGTCAGTGAGTCCCTTCCCCTGCCAATCCTCCTCCTCAGGACTGAAAAACACCAACCAGTAATGACAGAATCGATCCAGACATCTGCCTCAGAGGTTCCCAAGCATAGCCAGCTTTAGGCACCAGTGAATCCTGCTGTCACTCCCAACCACAACAAGTTATCGTATTTTGATATTTTGTAACATGTCACTCAAACCAACAAAAGTCAGTACAGCAATCTTGTGTACTTAATAAACCAGGTGGATGATAACTCTTTTTTATGTCACCTTTGAAATTGAAAGATACCTCTTCTTGTTGTAACAGTGCTTTGTCAAATAATAGGCTTCACAATGTCCCTAAATATTTTACTATTAACATAGTGCCATTGGCCTAATTACATCATGCCGGTGGACATTCTGTCCACTAAAACTAACATTACAGTCAGCTTTAGGCACCTGAAATACCCATGGCTGCGGGGTGGGGGGCTTTAATCTTCATTGACTGTGTGGGGGGGGGGGGGCACAACAAAATCTGCTGCTGGTTGAGGAAAACATAGGAGAAAAAATATATTTATTTTTCTGATTATGCTCTTTAACCGAAACAGGGTTGTGGTATGATCCTGTTAGGATAAAGCTGCTAGTCAGTGAATAAACATGAGCATGGTAAGCATTAGAGATTAGCAACCCAGAATGACTGATCCCAGTGCTTCAAAATTCAGGAATGTATTTTAAATATTCCTCTAATTCATTTTAAAAGTTAACAGAATAACACATTTTGAATCAGCATGCACTTCTGAGCAATAAGAAGTATGAACTGTGATATCTGTGTTTCCTGACTATTAGTCTTCGTATTGAAATATTGGCACTCAAAATGCCTGATGCTGACACGCCAAAAACCAGACCAAAAATCCAGGAGAAGAGTAATTTTGAACAATGCTGTTCTTCTTTAAATTTCTTTTTTTTTTTTGCAGTGGGCAAGTCCCCCTGCATCCCCACACCCCCAAACTTATATATACCAACTACAAGATTGCCATGCCTCCAAGAAAAGGGAATATTCTGAAAATAGCCATCTCGGACTTAGTATATGTAAGTTTGCTCTTTTGGCCAGTCAGTCTCTGTACTTTAGGACTCGCTTTAAAAGGTCTTGACATTTCAGTGGTTATCCTGTCTGTAATCCTAAATGATTTACCAACAAATCAAACTTTTTTATGAGGAAGACAGCAAAATTATGAGACAAAATCAGTGGCAGTATGTGAAGTCTGGGACAGTGACACGTATGTTTTGCTCCTCAGTGAGGTAAATAAAAGTGACTTTCCCCTGTTTGATGACAGCTAAACAGCAGTCACTGATCTGTTGTGGCAATACCAGTGTTTCACAGTGTACTGCTATTTGCTGAAATAAGTGCAAAACTACTATTGCTATGACGTGTGTGTGTGTGTGTGTGTGTGTGTGTGTGTGTGTGTGTGTGTGTGTGTGTGTGTGTGTGTGTGTGTGTGTGTTGCAGTATAGGAGTAACAAGCTGGCTATAATGTATTTCACTTTCTAACATACACATTATCAGCACTGTCATGCTCTTGTGTGTGGAAGTGGTTATAGTGTATTTAAAAGTAACAAGCTGGTCATATTTTCTTACACTTACCATTACAAAATAGACCTTACACATGATAGATGGTTATCTTTGGTTGTGTGGCAAGAAGTAGACATGTAAAAGCAACTATTCATTGCCACTTTGGAGCAGCGAGTAGCACTGCCATCTTACAGTACTTTGCACTGGTTGAGTTTTTGGCTATGTGGAGTCTGCATGCCCTCCCTTGTCTATATGTGGTTAACCCCAGCACCTGAAAAACATGCAGCAGGTGAAATGGAATTCCTCCCCTTTCCCTGAAGGTGAATGTGTGTGTGTGTGTGTGTGTGTGTGTGTGTGTGTGTGTGTGTGTGTAAAATATCTGATTTTTGTCTGGGACGCATACATTACTCTTACAGTTTCTCATAGGTGAATAATAGGCTATCAGTCTCAAGACTATTACAAGCCAATAACCAGCAATCAGACTCAGTACTTTGTATCTGTAAAGGAAAGACCTTAACCCTTATGCCAACCCCACCTTCTCTTCTGGGTAACAGTAAAAAATGTAGCTGACGAGTAATTATTTTTCAAAAATAAGGCATAAAGTATATCACGGAACATTTAGACACATGGATCTTCTAGGAGTCTGGTGGTCTCCACACCCCAGACAGTATGAGTGGATTTTGGCATGGACTTAATTGCAGCCTCTGCTCGTACCTGCACCCATTCTAAAACCATCCATGCTCAAATGTATGTGTTCCAAAGGTTACTCTAGGTTATGTGTGTGTGTGTGTGTGTGGGGGGGGGGGGCTGGGGATTGTGTGGACATTACTGTAAATGTAATCACAGTTAGACTTTAGAGGTATATACAGTGGATCATTATTAACTTGTGTTTGGGCTGGGGACAGTGTAGTCATTGTTTCTTTTACTTTTTTCACAGACCTCAGAGGCGTACAAAAAAGTTACGGTGTCTTGTGTAGGAGCAGTGCAATGTATAGCAGTAACAAAGTAGACAAATTAGTGTAATCATTGCTTTTTTCACTTTCCTCACAATCAGACATCAGGCAAGTGGACGGATGGCTGCCTTTGGGGGGGGTGTGGATTAGGAGTGACGAAGCATGCTGTGTATATGTGTGTGAGTAGTCACATAAAATACACGACTGTGACCTTTTGAACCAGATAGATGCACAAGCACTATCTGTCTTTTTTGGAGGGTAGGGAGGCAGGCAGTATTCTCAAATAGGATTTGTGTATCCTCACAACAACATAATAATTGTCTTCTTTGTTTATTATAAGATACTGTTTTGCCAGCTATAAACATTAATCTTTGGGCACAACTTATGCCTATCTTGAAAGAAAAAAAGAGTGACATTATTTTCTTTTCTTCTGATTTTTGCTCACGCAAACACTGGATTAAAAGGTTGGCAAATGATCTAAAATACAGTGCATCTGTGACTTCTGGGGGTCCCAACTTATATTATTTCCTAAGAAGTTATTACTGCACTATTCTGGTCAGGAAAGGTGTGTTGAAAGGATATAAGGAAAACTAAAATTGAACAGCTACACCAAATTTCTTTCCTTAAGCATAATTTCTGTTCAAGCCATCAGTAGATGAAAAGGTTATGTAAAAAGATTAAAAAACAAAACAAAAAACTTTAAAATGCATTTCAGGATGTATAGAAAGTCACGGCTTCCTAAATAAGCCAAAGAACAAGGCAAAATGTGAGAAAAGGAAGAAAAACATAATGTACATGGTGTGGGAAGCTCAAGATGGGGGAAAACAGAAGGGGAACACTGGTGTGTGTCTTGGGTCAAGAAACAGTAATCAGTGCCTTGCATGCCATTTTGCCTAAGTCCAGCACATAGAGTTGTTGTAATGTATCATTGTTGCAACTGAATGCCAGTAACTGTGACTGTCTCTTTGTGAGATGGACCAACATAGTGTTGTACACAGACCTCTTGTAATGTAAGTGCATTGTAGCTACAGGTCATTCTGTGCGTACTACTCTTAAAACTTTGCAGCACGAACTAATACGTGCTTAGGAGGGATGGCAGTAACAGAGTGATACTTAGACTGGAAGCACTGAAGGGGCCCCCAACTTGACATTTGCTGGGGCCCCAAAATGGTAACACTGCCCCTGTACCCAAGGCTGGAATATCCTGCACCACCTCCCACCCTGGACATCTCTCTGGGAAGAAACTTTAACTCAAACCAAGCAGTACTGCTTCTGTCGTTCCTGAACCAGAGATAATTCATTGGCCCCAATTTGTATTCTCGGTGTGATCCACGCTTTCTGTTTCACTGCTTTTTACTACATTAAATTCTGTATTACATTTATCTTTGCACTTTTTTCTTCAGTCATGGCTGAAAAATGGTCCGAGAAGGACCACTTCACTTTTCCTGTTAAAAACACACATATTTTGCAATATATTTACAACCGAATGGGATATTTAAAATTATATTATATTGTCAAAGTTCTGTGTGCATTAGAAGCTATGGTGCAGTTGTCTTCCAAGGAGGTGAGTATAAAATTCTATAGAATGAAATTGCTCATTTTTAGAAACAAAATAAATAGACTTGATGTCACCTAGTACAAGTAGAACATATGTTTTACCTTAATGCTGCAACATTATGCTAATTTTCTGTGTTGCAGTGATTGTTGTTGCTGCTTTACAGAGTTTGGTTCTCCTGCTTTTTTCTTGCCTGGGGTGTCTTCTTTGCAGAGTTTGAATGTCCTGCATGTTTGAAAAGAGTTTCATCTGAGTTCCCATTTTCCTCTCCCATGTCAGAAGTTTACAGGTAGAAATGGTAATGCTGGAAAGCTGACTTTAGGAGAGAGCATATGCATGTGTCAGACCTATGTTCTGTCTAGGATTGGTTCTGTATGTAATGCCCATTTCTTGCAAGGATAGGCTCTGCCCCCCCCCCCCCACCAATGCTGTATACAGCAATATGGGTAATTTATTTGAAAAAGATGTGATGAAGGAATGTTGAATGCTTCCTTATTTATGGTTATAATTTGGTTATTACTAGGATTTGTAACTGATGACAGATATAGCTTCACAAGGTAGTAAAAGAACTACTATATCAGTATCACATAATACTGTAATACCATAGGTTCATAGGTGTGTACTAGGTTAATGGCCTTTGAGCCTTTACAAGCCTAGCCCATAGGATTACCCTGGCATCGTGCCATCTGACCTTAGTTCCCAGTGCCTCTGTCGAGTAAAGCCACTGGAGTGATCCCTGGGGTGAATTTTCTATTTCCCATCCACTCATCAAGATTTCTCTTGAAGAGGGCCAGTGAGGTGCTCTGCTTGACATGCATGGGAAGTCTATTCCAAAGCATGGGCAGTCTCTGGGTTATGAACCTGTCCCTCCAGCATGTTCTGTTGATTGTGGTAATGAGGTTGAGGTCTCTGGAGTGTGTGGTGCGGAGGGATTGGTATTTCTTTAGATGTAGCATTTCTAACAGAGCTGGGTCAGATATGGCTTTGTGAGTCAAGCAGAGATCGCCTCTTAAGTAGGCAATATGAGACAGAGAATAGTTGGAGTTTTTTTAGTCTGTCCATATAGGACAAATGTTTAAGGCCTAGGATCCTCTTTGTGAGATACTTTTGCGGCCTCTCCAGTTGTTGCAGGTGTTTAGTGAGGTAAATGCCAAATGGGGCATTGTACTCAATGACTGGCCTAATGAGGGAAGAGTAGAAGGAGGCAATGACCTCTTTCTTCATGGATGCAAAACCCTTAGTAATGAGATGTGCCACATAGAAGGACTTTCTGACCACAGTGGCAATGTGGTGGTCAGAAGAGAGGTTGCTGTCAACCTGTGTTCCTAGATCTCTCATAACGCCTTCTGTGTTCAGTGGACTACCATCGATGTGGTAATTCATGGGAACCAGGTTTTTCCCAAAGGGGATGACGACACATTTTTTAGCATTGAGCTTAAGGCCATGGTTCTGACACCAGTCATTGGTCTCAGTGAGGCCTTTCTGTAGGATGTCAACATCACTTGAGGAGTTAATAATGGCTCCCAACTTGCAATTGTCTGTGAACTTTGTCAGCCAGAGTCCCTTCCTGTTGGCCTGGACTTCAGAGAAGTAGATACCAAACAGGAGAGGACCCAGGACCGTACTCCTGACTGGTCGGCAGTCTGACTACTTGTCTACTTTCACACTGTGAGTTCTACCTGTGAGCCAGTTTGCAACCCACCAATTGATATAGGGGTTGATGCCTAGCTTAGTGAGTTTTTCTATGATTCCTGAGTGGGGAATGGTATCAAAGGCCTTGGCTAGATCAAGGTAGGCTGTATAAACCACCTTGCCTTCATCCACAGCTCTGGTGACTGACTCAGAGAAGTTGACCAAGCTGAGCAGGCATGATCTACCCTTCACATAACCAAACTGTGTAGGATCCAGAGTTTGGAGATTCCCTATATCCTTGTTTATTAGATCCATGATGATGCGTTCCATAACTTTGCACATCAGACTCATCAGGCTAATGGGGTGGTAGTTCCCTTGGTCTGTAATCGTTCCTCCTTTGTGGAAAGGGATGACTGTAGCAGTGCACCATTCAGTAGGGACAAAGCCTGAGGTGAGGCTGTGACTGAACAGGGCACACAGGTGAGGTGCCAGTTCATTCTGTAGTTCATGTAGAACACCTCCTGGGATATTGTCAGGTCCCACAGATGCTGTATTCTTGGCCTTGCAAAGTGCTTTTTTAACCTGTGCAGCAGTAATACTGGGTGTCTGGTGATCTACTGGTATTGTGACTGGTTCTTTGGGGGAGGGGTAAAGTTGGCACTGAATCTGTCAGCCAGTATATTGGCAATATCTGTTGGCTCAGAATAGGAGGTACCAATGTGCAGTAGCTCAGAGCAAATCTGGGTATTGCTGTGGAGATTCTTTACATAACTGTAGAAGGCCTTGTGGTTGTCTTTACTATCTGCCACAATTATGTTTTCATAGCTAGCTTTAGAGGATTTGATGAGGGATCTCAACTTTTTGTTGAGGCTGATAAGGGAGTTTTTCCAGTCTTGGAACTTCACCTTATTCCGCATCAGTTTCCTCCTTCTGTTGTAGAGTTTGTTTATGGCAGGGGATCACCAGATTGGCTTCCTTTTTTTGGAGGAGAGCATCTTGGTGCTATTGGGTACGGCAAGATCCATGCATTTGTGTAAGTGTTCGTACAGTGCATTGGTGTATGATTCGGTGGTCATGCAACTATTCTTCATTTGCATGGGTGCCATGAAGTTAGCCACCTCTGTTTTTAGGAGTCCAAAGTTAGCTTTGGAGAAGTTTTTCCTGGTGGTTACCTTTGTGGGGTGGGGGTAGGAAGACTGTGGATTTCCAAGATGACTAGTTTGTGGTCGGATCTAACCAGGGAGATGTTGACTATTGGTGTAGAGCAGTGGTCGCCCATGTTAGTAATGACCTGGTCAAGTATGTTGCTACCTCTAGTGGGAGTAAGAACAAGCTGGTCCAGGGCATTGTAATTAATGAATTCCAGGAAACGTTGGGCAAGTGTATTGGCACATGAGTAGTTTTCCCAGTTAATGGAGGGGTAGTTGAAGTCGCCCAGTATGAGAGTGTTAGGTTGGACCCTAATATTCTCCAGGGTACTTAGGAACATGGAGTGTGAGTCTTGGGATATGGTTGGGGACCTATTGCAAGCTACGACCTGAATCGCTGTCTGACCCAATGTTAGCTGCACCTGAAGTATCTCAGATGCGTTATGTTGGGCTACCGGTCTGGAGGTGTGCGCATCCTTTATGAATATGGAAACACCACCTCCTTTGGAGCTTCGGTCCAAGCTCTGAGGGCCAAAGGTGTGGAATGAATTATAGCCTGGTAGTGCAGAGGTGCTTTATGCTGCCTTGAACGAGGTCTCTGTTATGGCACAAATGTCGTTCTCCATTTTAAGGAGTGCTTTGAGCGAGTGCATTTTGAAATTTAGACTTCTAGCATTGAACAGCATGATCCTCAGATTGCATAGCTGTTATGGTGGTAATTTGGTCTTTGGAACACCGCCTAAAAAAGGCACTATGGGATGGCAAGAGCCTTGGCCAGTATCCGGAATCCCAGGGGTGACAGATGCAGGCCATCTCTGGCAGTGTATCGAGGTCTGTCAGTCATGTCATCCCCGGCAGACAGATACTGGATCTCCTTAGAATGACACCAGAAACTTAGCCAATTGTTGAAACCAATCATTTTCTACTTGTACTGTGGTATCATTCTGGATGATGGTAGGATGTTGCTCAGGGCTAGAGTCATACCCACCTGGGCTACATAATCCGAGACCTCCTCCATGTCTCTTTTCATGTAGTCCAGGGAGGTATGTCTCAGGTCATTCACACCCACATGTACAATGACAGAGTCATATTTGTACGTGTTGTTGAGGGACTTGAGTGCGTGCGTTATATGGCAGATCCTGGCGTCTGACTGGCAGCTGACTGTTGCTTTCTTGTTATTCAACCTAGTGAGTGAGACATCAGTGTGCCTCACTATCGAGTCACCTATGACTAGTGTGTTGGGCATGCTGTTTTGCCTTAGGGGCTTTGGTTGAGTGGCACACTGTTTAGGAGAGTTATGTGTCCCGTGATTAGTGTTAGAAGAGAACATATGCAATCGACACTGGGAAATACTGAGTAATGCACACAGTTTTTATCCCCCTTTGTTTTCTTATTTTTGTATTGTGACATTTTCCATATCCAGGTTCCTTTGCCCATATTTCTCTTCAAATATCTTTGGAGCTGGATTTTTTTTTCCATAATAAATTTTTATTGATATATATTTTCAAAATACAATAAAATCACACACATAATTCACTACTATTACTATCAAAACTATATACAATATCTACATGAAATGCTTCCATATAAAAAACGTCATTATTCCAAAAAAAAAAAAACACCAGGAAAGAAAAACAAAGCCGAAACATTTGTAGAAGTACTTTGCGTCCATACATATCATACATGTTTTCAAAACATTGTTTCCTCCACATATACATCCAAACTTTAGTATATTCCTAATAACAGTATTATGCTAATATAATGTTAAAAACCTTTTCCCATATTTTCGGATTATTAATATTTTTGTTACTTTGCTTCAGGAGTAATTTATGTGCTAATATATGCTTTATAGCCACAAGCTTGAAATTATCCCATGATGTCTTGTCTGGTTCTAACTAATTTGTAGCTATATATAACTTCATCAGCAAAAAAATATTCATACATATTATAGTTTGTGACATAGAGAGCTCTCTTGGAGGAACATGTAGAATCATAAATTCCCATGATAACATTGAACTTTGATAACCCATCTTTTGTAGTTGTGTTCTAAGAGAGTTCCAAAGTTTATATATACACTTGCAGCTCCAGAACATATGAAGAAGATCCGCCATTTGATTTGTGCAATATGGACAAGTTGGAGAATTCATAGGATTAAATTTATGTAGCCTCAGACGAGTATAATAAGCATTATTCCAAATCATCAACTGCGTATACATCAACTTTTGAAAAGAGACCGATTTTATTGTTAAATCAATTGCTTTTAATACCTGATTATCTGCTACTGTCATTTTGTTTACCCAATACCCTGACGACAGAATTTTATCCTGGAATTTTAAATCTTTAATTAATTTATTTGTTGTTATAAATTTGACCTCCTGTTGGAGAGCCTGCCACAATTCAGAGCATTTATCCATAATTCCGACTACCGGTTTAAAGTTTTCAAAATGACTTGGAGCAAGTTCTCTGATTTGTCTCATGACAACCACATAACTCTTAGGAAGATTCAATTCCTGCCTAACTTGCGAAGCCGATAAATGAAATTTATTAAAAACATCAATCAGAGTCAAATTAACTATTAATGGGAATTTACTAAGATCAGTCAACTGATTATTTAGTTTAAAATTGGGATTCCTATGGAAAGGCTGAAAAACCATCATATATTGCAACAAGTCTACTGATTGGAATAAATTTTGCAAAGATGACACATATGTTTTTAAGTGGTCCAAAATCCCATACTTTATCAAACTACTTTTATCCAAAAAGGGTAAAGCTTTAGGATTTATGTTCCGATCTAGAATATGCTTGTAATTCAAGACCGCCCAAGTTGGTATCCACTTTGTACTAATTACCTCGTAATTAGCAATTCTTAAACACCTGTTGGCATTCACAATTAAATAGTATACTTCAAAATTTGGTAACTCAAGTCCTCCTCTACTCTTCGGGGTCATTAATTTCTCATACGATATTCTAGTTTTCTTTGGCTCCCAAATAAATTTAGCTAGATCTTTGTGAATTTGTTTAAAAACTGTCTTTGTAATTGATACTTGAGCAGACCTAAAGATATACAACATTTGTGGTAATATATTCATTTTCACTATTGATACTTTTGCCAATACCGGTAGTCTTAAATTCCTCCATCTGCCACAATCAGCTACTATTAGTTCCCATACTCGTTTAATATTATAACTATAAAAGTCCTTATTATCCGTAGAGAAGCTAATACCCAAATATTTGATATTTTCTTGGAGCTGGATTTTTTCTATTGATTACTTTGGCTTTCTCCATTGCGTACATATGGCACCAAATCAGATCTGTCTTCTCTTTCATGTCCATGTTTCTTTTTTATACCTTTCAAAAACCTGTAGATTTTGTTACTTACACTTTTTTCCTGTGTTTCATTTTCTAGTCAACCCAGTGTTTCTTTGTCTGTATAATGTTTTTGCTTATCTCTTCTGTTAGAGCATAAATTATCATTTGTAGCTTTTGACAGTTTTCTTGTGCAAATATTTGTTTTTTCCTGTAATTTCCCTTTTAATCTTTCTGCATATCCTCTATGTGTAAATTCTGGGCTTCTTGCATAGTAGTAGCAGTATATAATTTCTTCATTATCCTCAGTAGTTCACTTTGTCATAGCTATGCCTCTTTTTTGCCTGTCAGTTTTTGTGTATTTTTGGACTACTGCTTCCTTTGAGGGGGAACATCCTTCCTCTGAACCTGGCCTAACCCTGTGGTAGAATGTTTCCTTGTTGAGATGTTTCTGTGCTGCTTTTTCCCCAGTCTTGGTACCAGTGCAATACACCAAGACTGGACTTTTTTTTTTTTTTTATCCTGAGGCCTACGCATCTAGTTTTATTTTTTTTTCTTTTCTTTTTTTATTTTTTTTAAAACCTACCTTTCTCCATGATATATAAAGATTTTGTGAAAACAGGGTTCATCACATGAAGGTACTCGACAACAATACTACTCTCCCTTTCTTGCTGATTTCATCTCTCTCCATTTAGACCTCAAAACTCTGTGTATGGCCAACCTGACGATATAAAGGCAAAGTGACCACCTTTTCCACTAGCAACCTAAGTTCAGTAGTGGACTTAGACCACTGATAGAGTTGTCAAGGAGGGATAGGATAATGCAGCATCTAACCACCCCTGCCTTATCTCCAGGGAAAGGAGGGGGATTGCTGTCTCTGACCTCAGTTGGGATAGCAGAAATGATGAGCAATATGGAAGAAAGATACCCTGAGATAGTTCCAGTAGTAGTAGTTGCAATAGGTCTAATAAAGAATATACAGTCTAACTTAAATATGCTACCAATACATGTAACTCCATATGAGTTGCAGGAGGCAATTCTGGGAGCATTTCACACTTTTGGCTAACATCAAAGACTGAAACAATACAAATTTCACGAACTCTAATCACCCCCTGAATTAGTAATAAGATCCATTCCTGTCATGGTATTAGAAACCCAAAACCCTTGGTAAATTAAAAAAAAAATGTATTGTGTAAAACACATTAGTACTTTCTTCTTTATCCTCAGCAGTTCAGTATGATGAAGTCCAGTCAAGGACAGAAATGATAATGCTCTGTTCCATTCAATAAAAACTCTGTTTACTTGGTATTTCTCAGTGGGAAATGCTTTATGTTTATTGTGTTGATAGGATCATAGGAATTACAAGACAGTTGAGTCTGGAAGACCATTTTATAGTTTGCTGATATCCACCCTCAATTTGTATCCCTCTTCTTTTAGGAGGGCAGAGCAGGTCATTCTGGAGGTAAAGCTGTGGGTATAAACAGGTCCACCTTGGGGTAAATTTTTGGGTACCCATTCAGTCATGTAGGTGTGATATAAAGAAGACAAGGGTGCAATTTAGCTTAAGTTGTAGGGAAAGTTTGTTTCAGATATGGGGCAGAAGAGGAGTAATTAATTTGTTCCTCCAGCATGTTTTGTTCATATGCTGGTAGACATTTAAGTCCCTGGTTCCAGTATTTGCAGAGATATTGGTCTTGCGAAGATGCAAGAGCTCAAGGAGAGTGAGGTCCCTGACAGTATGAATGTAAGACATTGGTTTCCTCACAACAGCCTATAAGATACTGAGTGTGGGGGCTTCAAGCTGGTAGCTCATAGTTGTTAAGGCTAGTAATTTTTTTTTAGTAACATTTGGGGCCCTTCCATTTGATTGATATGTTTAGATGAATACATTCCAATGGGGCACTCTACTCCATAATTGTTCTAGTTACCAATAATTCAGTTTTATACCTGACTCTTCACTGAACTAAACCTTTGTTACTACACCGATGTCGATGTGATCAAGTTGTAGGAGTATCTGGAGATCAGGCAGTTTATTATTAAGACTTCTGACATTGAGAGGATCAACCTTGATGTGGTCTGAGTTTGAGCTTGAATAAGCTGTATTTTCATCTGTTATGTTGGGATGTCCATTAGCTAGTCTCTGTCTAAAAAGGCATTATGGGGCAGCAGAGACTTTAGACAGAATGCAGAAGCCATGGAATGAGAGATGCAGGACATCCTTTCTGAAGCGATTTGAGATGTCACCCATGTCATTGCATACTGACTCAAGGTGGACTCTCTCCCAGGAATGTCACCAGCTACTTAGCCAGTTGTTGAAGCAGATTACCTTTTCATTGCATATAGGCATCTTTCTTGGTGAAGAAAGATTCTACTCAGAATCAGGGTCTCGTCTGCATTTGACACATGCATAGTGATATCCAACATGCAACTCTGCATGTCCTTCAAGGTTGAGCACCTCAAATCATTCGCACCCCCACCGACTATCACTAGATCATAATCATATCTGCCTGATGAGAGGGAATGAAGAGCTCTTGAAATGGCATGGGTGCTGGTACAATTATATCGAGGAGTGCTGTCACACATTCATAAATTGCATTGGCATTTCCAAGTTTGTCAGGCCCATATTTTCTCTGGGCAGATCCCCCAAACCCACAGATCAGACTCACTGAACTCTGACTTACAACAAATAAAACAAATCATCAATTTATAACCTGGTATACCACACCCTGTATGTCTCCATATGATCACAAATTATTCCAAAATGCACTTGCTGAGTTATCCATAATGAAAATCTTTATAATGGTGCACCTATACTGCTTCAGCCTCATAAAAACAGTCACTAATTACTAAGTTATTCCTATTTGAGTTTATGTAATGGGATGTAAGGGTATTCTTCCAGGTACAATCTTCATTGACCTCACAGAGTATTTGATCTGGTTAACCTCCTCACCCTTCTAGATCACTTTTATTGAAATAGGTGTCACACTGATATAATTTTCTGGTTCCACAGTTAACTTTTTAATCAAAATTTTCACTGTTATTTTCAACTCCTCTACCTCTTCTCCTTCCCCAAAAGTGTCCGACAAGGCTTCATTCTTGCCGCCTTTTATTTTCTGTCATCATTAACAAAATTTGTCTTGAACTGTATCACCTTTCTCTGTTACTATATGCCAGTGCTATTGTCTTTTACCACTCAAATCAATCTCTTAATTCACTACAGCATGTCTTACAAGCAGACTTCCACTCACTCTCATTGAATTGATTAAAAAGTAAAAACCTCATACTCGACTATCAAAAACGAAAAAAAAAAAAACAGACTATGCTATTTGGGACCAGACAGAAACTCAGTACAACCCACAGCTCCCTGATGATCCATGATCACAACAATACACACAAGAGAATGCCCTCTCTTTTTCATTTATCTTGAAGTATGGTTAAACCTTTCTCTCAGTTTGTGTTTGCCTTGACAATACCTGTAAAAAGGTAAACGCCATCTTTTTTTTTTTTGTGTGTCCCCCACCCAATTTCTCCTTTCTCTCTCACTTGTCCTGGCCTGTCATATGTATTGTACTCCCACAACACGAATAATGAATTATGGTCTTCAATTAGTTGTTGCATTAAAAAAAAAAAAATCTGTGCAGCCATACGAACCTATGTAAACCAAATTTGTTGATTTATCACTGGTCTCCTAGAGAAGAACACTACTGCATTAACTTTGGAAAAAGTTAAATGGCAAGTTAGCAAGCTGCGTTCCTTGGCTTGTCATTGTCCACACTTTGTATGTGAGCAGTTTCTCTCCTCTCACTTCTAAACTAATAAGATGACCCCCACCTCCTTCAACCTCAGAAATCATAATTATATAGGCTCACTGCTGCAAACTTGTCACTCTGAATTACATACTTCCAACCATTTGTTCTAATTATTAACAGTCAAACTCTGGGAATTCCTCCCCTCAATTTTAAAGACACATCTTCTTACCCTAAATTCTGTGCTGTTCTAAAAACTAATGGTAAAATTCAAGCTAATTACAAAAGCATCCGATTAGTCAAATAACTTAATCGCACTTATAGATTTTGCCTCTCTGCCTTACACTTGCACAATAACTCAGTGTATAGCTATTTGCTGTATACTGTGTATATAATATATGTTTTATTGTCTACATACTGTATTTTGTTATTGTACTGTTACTGTAATCATTGTAACTTTACTGTTTTGCATATCACAGGTTTTGACTGAAATTGATCAGTGCAAAAAATTCAGATAAATTAGGTTAGGTGGTAGATTGCTTGCCTTGGTCTGATAGTAAGTGCAGAAGATTGAGACTATGGGCTTTTAGTGAGTTGCTTTCTGTAGTCCAGGGTTTGATTCCCTTAGCTTCCATTTGCCTACTGTACGACTGAACAAGTCACCAAATAGCTGTGATGCAAAGGCTCAGATGGTAGCTGCATTAACTGGATATTGGTGAGTTGCTTTCTGTAGTCCAGGGTTTGATTCCCTTAGCTTCCATTTGCCTACTGTACGACTGAACAAGTCACCAAATAGCTGTGATGCAAAGGCTCAGATGGTAGCTGCATTAACTGGATATTGTTTAGTGATACTGGCGAAAATTAAAGTCTAAAGTACAGTAGATTATTTTATGCTGACTATTAAGTGCATTCCTGTTTCCGAGTATAATTGGAATTTATTTTAAGTCTATCTAATTCAGTAATGCTTGTTTAATGTCTGATGCAGTGTATCTTATAAAGGATCATAAACTGAGTCATTTACGTATGCTATTTTATGAAGTATGATTTGACTTCCACATTTATTACAAACTACTGTTAGTTTTGCCTGAAATTAATTATTTGAATTTTTAGATTACTTGTGATAGTCAACAAGGTAGGAGTACAGATACTGATCTCTAGCTTTAGTCTGCCTTAATTAAAAAAAATCATAGCTGTCAACCTTCTTTCTCCAGAACTTGTAACACTACCTCTCATAATGTGGAGCAAATGAGCCAAATGCAGAATACATAGTAACAGCTTCGATAAAAACCTCAGCTAGAAAGCTCACAGGATGGTTAAAATGTTACTTTATAGATTCATAGATTGTTACTGCGCTAACGACCCAGAGGGCCTTACTAAGCCTGGCCAGGTTTTCCCAGAAGAATAATGATGTGCTGCTGTATTTGGATAGGACATTGAGAGCCAGGCGTGTATAGGCTACCTGTGTCCATAAGGGGCATGGGTGCTAGGCTCAGTTTAAATTACCAATTCCTCATCCGCTTGTCTAGGTTGCACTTAAACTGGGTAATAGATTAACTCAGCTTCACATGGATGGGAAGTCTGTTCCATAGAAGGGGCAGTCTGTGGGACACATATTTGTCTCTCCAGCATATTCTGTTTAAGTCACAGGCAAGATTCAGGTCCTTAGACCTTGTATTTCTGGTAGTCTTTGATTTGCAAATATGTACGAGATTCATAAGTGTGGGGTTAGCCAGGCATAGATCACCCCTCAGCAATCTATAGGAGACGGAGTAAAGGGAAAAGGCTTTAAGACACTCTGCATAAGGCAGGTTTGCTATGCCTTATCTTTTTATAAGGAACTGCTGAGGTTGCTTTAGTTGCTGCATATGCCTGGTCAGGTACATACCAAAGGAAGCATTGTACTCTATGACTGGTCTGATAAGGGGAAGGTACAGTAGGATAATGACATCTTTGGAACTAGATGCCATGCCCTTACTTATGGTTGTGCAACATAAAAGGATTTCCTCACCACTGTGGCCAAGTGGTGGTTGAAGGTAAGGCTGCTGTCTATGTGCGTACCTAGATCCCTGACCACTGCGTTGACTCTTAGGGGCGTATTATCAACATGGTAATTAGCCGGGATGACTGACTTCCCAAAAGATACAGTTATGCATTTCTTAGCATTAAGTTTAAGACCATGGCTTTAGCACCATTTGTTTTTTGGAGATAGACCTTCTTGAAGGATGCTAGTGTCTGCAGGGGAGTTGATGATAGCCCCAGCTTGCAGTCATTTGCAAACTTAGCGCTAAACCTTCAGCATTTGCTTCCAATTCAGAGAAGTGTATAGCAAAAAGGAGTGGGCCCACTATGGAGCCCTGGGGGACTCGTCCAGTGATTGGCCTCTTGGTGAAGGTGGCCTCACCTATTTTGACCTACTGGGTCCTATCAGTGATCTAGTTGGCTATCTAGTGGATGATAAAAGGGTTTATACCTAATCTAAATTAGTGAGCTTCTCTATAATGCCTGAGTAGGGTATTGTATCAAAAGCCTTGGCTAGGTTGAGGTAAGCTGTGTGCAGCCTTACCTTCATTCAATGCCTTGGTGACCCTCTCAAAAAAGTCACCAGATTTAATAGGCATGGCCTTCCTTTAACAAAGCCGAACTGTGATGGGTCCAGCCCTTGCAGGTTACCTATGTCCTCATTTATTATGCCCATGACAATTCTTTCTGTGGCCTTACATATGAGTCTGAAAAGTGATTCAGGTGGACAAGAGAGCTCATGTTTCATGCTGCTTATTAAACATCTCGAGATGTTATTGGGCCCCATTGATGCAGTGTTTTTGGCAATGGAAAATACATTAACTTTGCCTGAGAAGCTATTTCATCTTCAAATTTAGCCTTTTAAGTATTAATTAACCCTCTTAGCTGCCTGTTTAGATTGGTCAGGGGACTTTTAGTATATATGGCTTTGTTCCTGCTATGCTTGGCCAAGATTTTTTTATTTTGTTGTCATAACTGGTTGATATTGTTATTTCACCAGGGTGGCTTGCGTTTTGATTTTGAGTTTGTCTTATTTTTAATATGAGTGGGCACAGCTCACTCTATACAGCTATCGATATGGCTGTACAGAGATGTTGTAAATAGCTCAGAATATGCTATGGTGTTTACTGGGTATGGGGGTGCTTGGAATTTAGCCAAGGTGTTGCTTAGTAGAGAGGTTAGCCTTGGAATAGTTCTTATTAATAGTATATTGTATTAATTTATAGTAGTTATTATACATTCTTTTGATGAATTAATAACATTCAGTATTATTTACCATGGATACCAGTTAAAAATGTGTGATGGACCCTTTCATTGTGAAACCATGAGGAACATGGACTTTTTTAAGACTCGAAATGAGGAACTTGCCTCTCAGGTGTACCTAATTACAAGGAATGTGAAAACGTATTTAGCAGGGGCAGAAATCTTAGGCAATTCATGTATGTGCCGTAACAACTCTTTTTAATTGTTTTTACTTTGAGATTATAGATTATGAAATTCCTACCAAACTGCTGACTTTTGTTATCGAAATGTGGGAATTTCTGGTGAAGAGTATTTTGAGAGTGAATGGTGCAAGCAGATGTTATTGACTCCAAAAAATAGGAAGAAAGAGAACTTGTAAGTGGCTCAACTAAGAGTATCATCAGTAACTAGGTTCTTTGAAGCAAAGGAGGCAAGATGTACTTTGTAATTCTTTAAAATTATTACTTTGTATCAGAAATTAACTACTTGCTGCTTTCAGTGTAAAATATGAGGCCCAGCTTTCTAAAGCAGAGTGCAGAGTTATAGCTTTGTATGTGTTTGTTTCTACGTGTTTTAATGCTTTTATTTTGCATTTCTTTCCACAGATTTGGTTCAGATGTTTAAGTGCCCCATTTAAAGCTGTCATTTTTTGTGCTGCTGTGTATCTGATAACTGTTTAAGGAGCAAAACATACATCATTGATATTGGATAACATCCATCATACAAAGATGCCTATTTACACTACACCTTCTAGAAATGATGCTGCTATCTTTAGTTCGATCCATTTATCAAAAAAACATGCACTGACTGACTCTGTGAAATATAGTAACAGTAGTATAGGACAGCAGACAAACTCTCAACCACATGATAAAAATACACAGCAGTCATCAGCCTTGAGCAAGAGCAGAAAAATAAATACTACTTATGTTTTATCGGCTTGTAAAAATTCTACAGTAGGAGTATTTGCTACGCCAAAATCTGACACTACATTAAGGCTTCAGAGGAGGAAGACTTCAAGCAGAGAACCTGCTGATAATCAAGATGTCGTGACCAATGATACTGAATATGATTCTGAAAAGGAGCAGCAGACAGAAAAGAAGCTTACACTTCAGCGTCGTACCAGAACAAGATTGCTGAATGCCTACTCTGACAAGAATAATACACCTATCCATGGTGAACCTTCTGTCTCACAGCAGGATGTGCAGGTTACTCCATTATCTGCATCTTCAGTTATGTCTTCTAAAGTGCCAAAGGATGCAGGCTTACACACAACACCTAAAAGCAACAACTTATTTGGCTGTAAAGATAGTCAACCGTTATTAAACTACAACCCAGGCATTGTTTCAGAAAGCACTGTCATGATGCCAACATCCTCATCTGGATCTACACCAGTATCCAGGTGGACACCTGGTATGAAACTGAATGGAAAACAAAAAGTTGGTCATTTAACTGAAAAGACAATGGTAAAAACACCATATAGTAAAAGTCATGGTTTGGAAAGGTCATGTACCCCAAAAAGCTTGGTTACTGAGGGAATCAAGCCTTCCTCTAAGTTTAGTAACCCTCAAATATGCAACAACATAATGAAAAATATTTGGCAGAGACCAAAAATGAGTACAGCAAATACTTCTTGTTTTGGTGGAGAAAAAAAAGTACAAGTAAATGAGACATTGCATCTAGTATGCCCGTTACATGAAAAGACAGACTGTACTGACTTGGTGCATGATCACTTAAAAATAGAAAATAGTGCTGTAACAGTGGCCGTGCGAGTAAGACCTTTCAACAGCAGGTTTGTAAAACTGAATTAGTTTTTAATGCAACTGCAGTGGAGTGGTGTTTTAGTTCAAAATGAGAGCCAAGAGGTCTGTAACACAAGCATTTGTTTTTGACCTCAACTTTTTTTCCTCCCTCAGGTAAGTAGAAGTTTGTGTTAAACTAATGTTTTATAGCTGTCGATTAGGCTGACTAGTAAGATGGGCCATTTTGCTTTTCTGTTTGAGTGTTTGATTTTGAATTTTGTCTCCTTTTCAGTTTTCCCTACTAACTTCTCAGGAAGATTTTCCAGTAAAGTACCACCATCTCTCTGGAAATTTTTTTTTCTGTCTTCACTAATCAATCCAGCTTAGATTTGATCCCTTACACTGATGCATTTTTTGAAATATGACACCTACCAGAGTAGATAAAACTGCAGGCAGATAAAATATTCTGGACTGTGTATTGACAAACATCCCTAATAATATAATTTAGGCAAGCATACTTCCTGACATAACAAGCAATCTCAATCCAATCTATATAGTTTGGAAAGTAACAGAACTAAAGAATGTAGTGTGTAATAATTTTAAATTGTGAGCCTCATAAGTGCAAGTCCTAGAACAGCAAGACTGAATGTTTGAAAACAGGGTCTTAAATATACTAAATCTGAAATTGCTGTGTCATGGAGTATTTCGTTTTCCACAAGCTACAACAGTCTTAAGAGTTAGTGTATATAAAAAGTTGGGGGGGGGGGGTGGGACTTGCTCCCTGCAGAAAATAACTTTAGTGGAGAACAGCAAATATTGATATTCTCTGCTCTCCTTTACTTTTAGTGTTTTTATGAATTCCAGGACTTGTTGTTTCAGGTTTCTAAATTTCAATAGGGAACCAGACATTAATATGTACTTCTATTACATCAGAGAAACTTTCAAGAGCCCCTATTTAATTAAACAATGTAACTGGAACTCCCTGACACATCTACTTCCTGATGGTACAGTCAAGTACAATACTCAAACATTTCTATCCATTCTAAGTTTGTTAGACCCCCTTTGCTGAAGACTAGTCAAATACTGGCCTGTACCCTGGTTGACTGTAAACACAAAGCAAACAGTGGCTCAAAGGGACAATGCTTGGAAGCAGTGGGAAAAAGGGCAATCGCCATCAACACTACAAAACAAATTCCTACAAAACCAAGCAAAAGGCCATTACAGTCCTCATAGAAAAAAATTCTAAGCAGTACTGCAACTGTATGATCCATTACCAGATAACAACTACAATCTAGCATGTAAAATGAATTCTCGTTTCATACAGCCATCTCAGTAACAAATCAGTACAGTTGGTCTACCTCAACTATCCTTACTACATACACATATGGTTCTTTTAACCTGTGAGCTGGCTCAGTAGTCCACACAATAAACTATTGCAAATAAATAAAATCTACTTTTTGTAGAAACAGACCAAGCAACTGTAAACCAAAGAACAGGAACAAATGGCCAAACGGTGATCCCAGTAGCTCGAGCAAAAATAAAAGTCCGAATCCAAGAGTAAAAATCCAAAAATCAGAGACCACGTAGGTAATATGAACTTGTTTAATAAAAAGCAAAATCACACGGAACTCCAAAAGGAAATACCAGGTTTAGCGCTTTCATCTGCCAAAAGCAGACTTCTTCAGAACCACATGAATAACGGTTAATTAGTTCATTAAAAAGCCTGTTTGGCGCCAAAAAGCTACCCAATAATAACTTGAAAAATTTTTAAAAAACATGACAAAAATGTACGAATGGAACTGTACAAAATCAACATGTAATAAATATATTAAAACCTACACATGACTTATACTCAAAGGTAAATGCTAATAACATATCTAAATAAGATGATGTTGGTCATAAAAATAAATAATGTAAAAAATATATGTATATGTGTAATACTGATGACCATATACAAATATAACAAATACATTAATGTAAGAATAACACCGCAAGACCTCAGTATCGGTAATACATACCATAAAATATATAAAAATACTATATTGTGTTATACCATAAATACATTATAAATGGCCACACCCTAGCCACAATCTAATAGTAAAAATGGTTTGATACTAATATTATCATTGAGACCTGGCCATGTGGTGGCATCACAATATATCTGCCATTTGCTTTCCAAACAAGACAGACCAACTTTCCAATTGCCACCACATGCAACTGTATCAATAGAATCGATAATAGTAAATTTAAATGTATGCTCTTGGCCCTTATCACTAATGCGTTTACTTAGTTCATTTTTCATGTCACCTTTCTTGATCTTATATAGGTGTTCATATATGCGAGTTTTGAACTTCCTCTCTGTCTTGCCAATATAGAAGGCTTGACAGCATGAACAGGTGGCCAAATAAACAACTCTCTTAGTGTTACAGTTCCCCTTTCTACTATAACAAACTGTTCTAATCACATTCTGGAGTTTAATGATCTTATTTTCATTAACATATTGACACTGGCTGCAAGTGCCACATTTGCTAGTACAATCCTTGTTGTTCGTAATTCTTTCAGTTTTCTTAGCACCTTCTAAGATTCTTTTTAAATTATATGAAGTTTTGTACGCGCAAATGGGGTGGTCACCTAAAAAAGTACCAATACTATCAGAGATAGTAATCAAATCCCAGTGTCTATTTAGGATTTATTTAACTAAATTTGTGTAAGGATTAAACATAATAACACACACATTTCTTCTACTATCGATATCATTCTTTTTCTTGTCAATGAATTTCTTACCCAGAAGAGGGGGATACACATTCCCCCAATTTTTCTTAACATAATGGGTCACCTGATCCAACATTATTACAGGATATCCTCTACACGAAAACATATCAGAAATGGTGTTGATTTGGTCCTCCGTGATGTCCCTGGTGGAAGACATACGGGCGGCTCGAATACATTGCCCTTTAAACACATTCCTAAAAATATGGGAAGGATGGCATCTACCGTATTGAATATAGTCATTAGAAAAGGTCATTTTTCTATAAATTTTTGAAGCAAAACCATCACCCGTATTACTAATAAACGTATCCAAAAACGGTATACCTAACTTGTCTGTTTTATGAGTGAATTTGAGGAAATTAGTTGTGTTGTTTATATAGGAAATAAAACTAGGTATGTCTTCGGCTGGTCCTTTCCAAATAATGAATAAATCGTCCAGGTAGCGGGTATATAGAGCAATATGCTTGAAATATTCACTAGGTAAAACAAATGTATCTTCCCACTCAAGCATGACAAGATTGGCAAAAATTGGGGCACAAGATGCCCCCATAGCCACACCCCGAGTCTGTCTAAAATGTTCACCTTGGAATTGTATATAATTGTGGTCGAGTACTAACTCCATCATGTCCAAGATAAGACAGATCCTGTCCCAAGTGAGTCCAGAAAATTTCCTAAGACTGTTACCAAAATATTCAAGACCGATGGTACTAGGGATACAAGAAAACAAATCTTGGACATCGATGGTAAGAAACGTAAGATCAGCAGACCACTATTCAGATGTTAATTTACTAAGAAAGTCCCAAGAATCTTTGGTAAGATGGGGAACATTATTATACACATGTTTACACCAGTGATCGATAGTAACTCCAATGTTGAATGTTTTAGATTTAGAACCCAAAATAATGGGTCTAAATGGGGGGTTATCTACACATTTGTGTATCTTAGGGATACCAATGATGTTAGACATCCTGGGGAATTCATTTCTTATAAAAGTGTAAACCTCGTCTGTGATACGATTATCCAATAAATATTCTTCTATTGCCAGATCAATCCTACGGTACCCAATGTTAATTTGATTCAAAGAAACCTCTTCATAGTTCCCAGAATAAAATAAAATATCATGAATGGCCTTAGAATAGTTAATAGTGTCATAAATAACCAGACCACCCCCTTTGTCTGGCTTCATAATTCTAATGCCACTATTGGCCACCACTTTGTCTAAACACAATCTCTCTCCTTCAGTAAGGTTATCAAGAAATAGCGAAGAGTACCAGGAGTCCCTCTGAATGTTTCCATGTAACCTATAGAGGTCTTTACAAACCATTCTTTCGTAGTTAGCCACTTGGGGATTTGCTATAGGAATATAAGCACTTTTTCTTAATAACTTCTTGGGTGTACCATAATGTGTATCATCTCTAAACTGTAACGCTAAATGAAGTCTACGACAGTATAACTTTATTTCCTTTATCGTGTCAACCAAATTAAAATGTGCTGTTGGTATAAACTTCATCCCCTTACTAAACATGGTGAAAAATTCATGAGAAATATATGTGTCAGTAAAGTTATACACTTTAAAACCAGAGAATGTAAAAATGGATGCATTTCGGTTGTTACTTGTTGATGTATCCCCTAAAGGCATATTACCTGTGTATTCTTCACCTACAGGGGGAGATATATTCTCTTCGGCAATAATCTAGGACATAGGAAGTGGGTGGTAACTCCAATGTATTTAATACCTCCTTCTGTAATGTATTGGTGCCTGATGAAATCTCCCTCCCTGAAAATTTATATCATCTTCCCCTCTTCTGGGTCTACCTTTTCCTGGGTACTGATTGAATTCAGAAACATTTTCCTTGTTAATTTTCAGCTGTGGCCATATATATGCTCTATGCACCTTATAAGCTTCTAAGTCTCTTTCCAATTTATCCAATTTCCGATTGTAAGTTACATTGGCTTTAAAATTTGCTGTATTAAACTGTTTATTGAACAATTCCTGCCATTGGTCAAAACTAGGATCCTGTACTATTTCTTCATTCAAAAGTTCTATTTCATTGAGTAGCCCTCCAATCTTTTCATCATTAAATTTCATAAGTAATTTAATATATGCAAAGCCAAAACTATCAAACATATGGTTAAATTCTTGAACCACAGAGTCAGTAAAAGGTAAACCTAAAGGCAGTTTAAAAAATCGCAGTCCTTTTGGTACAATTTGTAAATTCAAACACTTTTCTAAATATCCATTATCAATCTTAATGCTTTTAATATTAATTAATTTTTTGCCCAACAAAAAGATTTTAGATTTTATAGAATCTGTTGAAACACTAAGCAATTTCCTACTGTGCACATTTTTTGACTCAGCATTACAACCAAAGTCATAATCATCATTAAGAAAAGTGTTAATAACATCATTAGAATTGTAACCATAACATTTTGTAACTGCAGAAGCACTTTGTCCTTTTTTGTTTAAGGTTTTAACTCTAGCACATGGACTAGATACTTTATCTTTGGCCAAAGTACCTTTATTACAGTCAGCACCTTTGCTAACCGTTGCAGAATATGTCTTTAGCAACTCTCGTTGCTTCGGTCTGGCACCCAAACGATGAGTTTCTTCACTGGAGTGAAATAGGCTAAAGTCAAAAGTGAACTCGGCGTCTTCTATTAGGTTAACATCCGCTTTTTGCACCTGATAACTTGTCATTGCAATTCTCAGAAAAAAAAGATTAATAAAAGAAAACTACATACCACTATATAGGAAAATGCATAATTCCTCTATGTAAAGTTAGTTGTTGTTGTTTGTCTTTCGTCTTTTCCCGGTTAGGGGTCGCCACAGTGGAACTTCAGTCCGCTAATGATTGGCAGTAGATTTTCACGAACGCCGAGATGCCAGCTCGACGTCCAACCTTCAACAAAGGCACGCACATTTAAGCATGTCTTTCGAACGCCCACCCAACCGCGGGGAGGACATGCAGACTCCACACAGAAGACACTCCCCGCACTCCAGCCAAGAATCGAATGGGAGAACCTCTTGCTGTGAGGCAACAATGCTACCGCTGCACCACCGCAGATACCCCCTATGTAAAGTTAGTGATAAGGCCCATTGCCATCTTATTGCTCATATCAAAGTATTAGAGAAATTCTTATATAAACAACTCCTGGACCATCTTTTAGAAAACAGTTCACTTTCCCCAAGTCATCTGGCTTCTGCACATAAATTGCATTGCTTACGTTCATAAACATTATAAATCATCAGTAGAATCAAGATCAACTTGTAGCTGCTATATTTTGGACTTGTCAAAAGCTGTGGAGATGGTCTGTTATCAGTTGCAAATCACTGTAAATCTGAGTGAAAACATAATTGATTAGGTTGGCAATGTTCTTATGACAGATTCAGAAGTGTTCAATGACAAAACACATTCTCCACATAGATAACATCTACTCTACATACATAACAATTATGAAGGATCACTTTTAGGTCCTTCCCATACTATTTAGCATATTTTGCAATGATGTGCACGAATAATAACATGCTTTAGTATATCAGTATGCAGATGAGACATTCTTATGTGCTCAGCCAAGACAACAAATCAACCTCAATCCTAGAATCAACTCCTAAGCATAATACATATTTTAAAATTGTATCACAGCAAAACATTACAATATAAAATGTATCCCACACCAAGCTATTAAGTGTAATCATAGATCAAAATGTAAGAGATCTGATGTCATCTGCTTTTGTCTGATTCAGCCTTTGGGTTATTGGATTTGACTGGATCTGACCATGGCACTTTTTCAGAAGCTTAGATCCAGGGCTCTGACTCCTCCACTACCCATATTCCCCCAGATCCCCAGAGTACCTCAGATTTTTTTTGCAGCTTGATCCAGAAGGACCTGTTTTTTTGAGGGCTGTGAATGATCACTTAAGTAGTGTTTTGATATGAAGATCTCTAGCTTGTACAGATTTTACAGTTTTAGGTTATTTTCTTCACTTATCTATTTTTTTTTTTTGCTATACCCCCCCCCCCCCAAAAAAAAATCCTTTTCCCGTACCAATGGGTATTTATTACTTTTCAGCTTTTGTTCTAGGATAACTGTTCTCCATTTGGGATGTTTTTTCCTGCCATTGTTGTGTAAATTTTTTTATTGTTGGCGGAGTTTATTTGCAGGTGTTTTTACTTGCCTAGTAGTTCTGAAGATAATCAGCATGCTGGACAAGGAAGCTGGTTTTAAGAAGTATTTGACTTGAGACCGGAAAATCCTGCAGCAGGACCCACACTGTTTGTGTGTTTATTGCCTAAGGTTAGCACACCTAGACACAGATTGTGAAGCATGTGCTTCTTTTGGTTCTAGAAATGTGCAAGGAAGCATGGATAGACTGGTACTAAAGAGCAGCCTTCCCGCTAAGGTCGGGAGTTAGTTCCGTCAACAACTGAAGTCTACTCTCCAGTCGAGAAACATGACAAAGCCAAACTGATGAAGGAAAAGGAGAGAGGCAAACCAAAAGAGAGAAGGAAAAGGAATCCAGAAAAGGGCAGAAAAGTTTAGGAAGAGGTCACTGGACCCCTTGGAGCCTGGTAGTTCAGCCCCTAAAACTCTGAGGTGTTCCAGTCTAATTTCCAACTCCTCCTCCTCAATTCTCACCGGAGCTGGTGAACCCCATGCGTCACTCTCCATTTTTTGCAAGAGCTCAGATCTTCTTGACTTCCTTCAGTGTTTCCTTCTTCTTTTAGGTCCTTCTGTTCATCGGGAAATCTGTCATAAGCAGATGTTGATCAGATGATGCAGATTAAGCTCTGGGTCAACCTGTCGCCTACCTCTTTGGTACGGCCACTACTACCCTTCCACTGGTATCTCCAATTCCTGTCCGAACTGTGGGTGTGAAGCCCAGGGATGTAAACATTCCTAGAAGAGCACCTAGACATCACAGCTGGCAGCCTTTTTGACTTCATATCCAGTTTCCATTACTCTCTTGACTCTTGCACAATTGGATTGGAATGAATCCTAGAGCCGACGCTTCTGAACCAAGGCTTGGGGGTTTGGGTTGACTTGACATTTTTGGATCTGCCCTTCCCCTCAGAGCTGGACGCTCAGCACTGTTGTCTGCCTCAGAAACAAGACATGTTGGAGAGGCGGGCATCCCTCCAGTCCCCCTTTTGGGTCGGAGGAGCACTTCCTTGGCTCTAATTGCATTCAGCATTTGAGGTTTTTGAGATGGTCAAGAAAAGAAGTGTCCCTGCTACATCTGGTTCCGTTCCAACCCCTTGTGAATTCTGTACCCAAATCTACTCATCTATATTAACAGGGACAGTAACCCTCTTTCAGCCTCAGTTATTCTCATCATGCAAGCTGCCTTTCTGATTCTGAGCCTCCCCCAAAAGTCCACACTGGGGAGGTGCCTAGTAAATGGATGTGCAAGAGGACACACTTAGACTCCTCATCGTTCCTTCTGTAACTGAAACTTGGCTTAAATACATCATAAATGACTCTGAAATTATACCTCCTGGCTATAATATCATCCGTAATGACTCTATAAAGAAGAAAGATGGTGATATTGCTTTTAATATGTATCAGTACACATTTCGCCTTACAGCAAACCATTACTAAAATTCAATTCAGCAGAGCTTCTTACTGCTTTTCTCAAAATGTCCACGAGAAAAAATACTAGTAGGCGATGTGAATGTCAGTTGGTTGGACATAAACTCTGTCTCCCCTACATCTAGCATGAACTTATATGGTTTCACACATCTAATTAATAGCTCCAGACATTATAGCAAGACATTAAATTTCCTGTTAGACTGGATCCTAGTATCATACCCTAGCAAATACACCACCACAGGTACAATGTCAAACTCAGTAATCGTCTGCCAGTGTATATGACCAGACATCTCACACATCCAATTAAACAGCATATTTATAAAACAATATGCAAACTTTCCAATTTTAATCCATAAATATTCATTACTACACTATCATTTATTAACTGGAACTTCCTAAAAATTTTCCCCTTAGATGATGCTGTAAATTAATTCAGTACAACTTTTCTAAATATTCTAAATAGTCTTGCACTTCCTTGAAGGAAGAGACTAAAACAAATAATGCTTTTTGGCTATCGAAAAAGAGTCGAATGCTAATGCAGGACAGAGAAAAAGCATGGAAAGCATGTCAAAAATATAAAACACCACAATATCTTGAAAACTTCAGAATGCTTCGCAATCATACTAAAAGCAAATAAATGAAGATAAAAATATACTTTAATAACTTTCAGAATAATACTAAACACAGCCATAAAAAATTTTGGACAGCCATTAAAGAAATCTTGCATCCCGGCCAAAAATTCAACCCAAACCCCTCTCCCGATAGCTCACCACTCGAAACTGCAGTACAGTTCAACTTTTATTTTATAGATAGTATAGCATCTGTAACCAAGGATTCCTCAACATCTAATCTCAGCCCTGTCCAACAGCCACATATCATTACATCCAGTTTCACTTTCAAACCTATGTCTATATCCTGAATAAAACTACTCTTGAATGAACTTAAGCCATGCTCTTCTTCAGCTGATGACCTTCCATGCGAGTACTTAAAGTAGCTGACAGTAGCATTGCCTGTCCTGTCTCAAGCCTTAGAAATGTGTCACTCCAGGAATCTCACATTTCCTCTGTCTGGAAAAAGTCACACATTATCCCTCTACACAAAGGAGGACATTCAGCAGACATTAATAACTTTAGACCTATAGCAATTTTATCTCCTTTTGCCAAAATACTTGAAAAATCTATTCAAAAACAATTGCTAGACTATCTCCTGCAGGAAGAACTCCTATCTCCTACACAACATGGCTTCCTTCCTTCCCATAGTACTAGCACTGTCCTTCTAACCTATATAGATACTGTCAGTAAAGGTAGAGATAATGGCAAACTAGCCTCTTCCTTATTTCTAGATTTGTCTAAAGCCTTCGACACAGTTTGTCACAAAAAGCTTTTACTTCAAATGTCCTCACTAGGTTTCTCTCAGCTATCCTTCTGTGGTTCAAAAGCTACCTGTCTGATGGGTATCAGTCAGTAAAATGGCACTCCATGGCCTCTCCTTACCTCCCAGTCACCACTGGTGAACCATAAGGCTCTATCCTTGGTCCCCTCCTCTTTAACATTTTCACCAGCATCCTCTATACATCCCCACATCAGGCCACCCTAATACAGTATGCAGATGATTCCAGTCTCATTTGTGCATCTGACAGCATGGTACACCTCCGAAAAATTACTCAGGAGGCTTTAACAGCCACTTAAACATGGCTTCATAACTCACAACTCATGCTCACCCCAAAAAAGATCAGATTACTATTTGTCCCCCAAATCCCTCACTCATGAAATAGTAAAATTTAAAGTCCTCTCTCTTTATAATACAACCATTGAAGTCAATTCTTATATCAAATTATTAGGGGTGACAGTGGATGATAAGCTTACATTTGACCTGGATATACAAAATTACATAAGAAAAATTAATCGAAAACTAGGGATAGTTTACAGAGCCAAAAATGTTCTCATCGATGCAACTAAAACTTCACTTGCCGCTACTTAACTCCTTCCCACACTTCTTTATGGCATTCCCATCCTTACTAACCTCTAGGCTTCACAAAAATTAAAGCTTGAACAATGCTTTTACAAAGTCGCTAGATTTGCAGCAAATACCTTTTTCAGAACTCACTACTGTATAGCACTAAAAAGCATAAATTTGTTAGAACTGCATCATCAACCAGCATTCTTGCCACCTATAAAATTATCTAGCATCCATCTGCCTGTCCAGCACTAAAAAACATTCTACACAACTGTGTTCCCAGTCGGTCATTACAATACAGTGACCAAAACTCCTCTTTGTCTACAAACCTATCATATCTGCTGGGCATTGTCTGTACTTGTACAAGGCTGCTAAGGTTTGGAACTCCTTACCTGCATCCATCAGGTCATGACCCTCCCTCCCGTCTTTCAAAAACCACTCAGAATCTGGCTCTGTGCTTGCTCAAAACCAGGATAAGCTATATCCTTAAATGTGAACAAATATATTTTCTTTCCTTATACCTCCTTACTCTCCCTTCTTCACTTACTTCCTTACTTCTATCAAATTCTCTTACTTGACTTTCTCTAAATACACCATAAGCCTTGCAATTCCTGTTTGTATTAGGCTAACTTACCTGTAATTTCTCTACAAAAGCTGTCTAAAATTTCTATTAATATTAAATATTTGTCGTGTAACTTGTATAAATTCTTAATCAATGTTTTTATATTATCTTTAGTTTGTTATGATTACTTAAACTGCAGATGTGTTTTTTTTTTTTTTTTTTTTTTTTTTTTTTTGAAGATTGTTAAATTATTGTTCTTAAAATGTTTTGCAATAATTTGGAGCTTTTCTGCTGCCCAGGCCTCCACTGAAAATGAGCTTCTACCAAGACAGACTTTCCCAGTAATCAAATGTCAATAAATAATTAAATAAATATACCTCTATATATATATATATATATATATATATATATATATATATATATATATATATATATATTTAGTCTGATGAAAAAGGTTTGACAGTATGAAGAAGTCTTAGTTTATTGTACATTGTAGATTTGTGTTTTCTTTTAGCTCATTTCAAGTATTACTGACTGAGTATTTTATGTCACAGTAGTTTGATTGCTGGTTTCGAGAGGAAAATATCATTAACTTAGTTTTCTTTTAATTTGGGAGTAGTTTAAATCATGTTTTTGGAATGCTATAGGTCATCTTGGAGGTGTTTGAAGAGGTGGCACATACTAGTATTGAATTTTCTGCTGTATGCATATTATTAATAAATATTAAAGAGTAATCGTCATAATGCTGAATCTTGTGGCACACCTAATGTTGTTTCCTGAGAAGTTGGCAGGTTATCTTCCCAGCTTGCACACTGTGTTTGATGGCTAAGTAACTTTTTAGACCCATTGATTGTATTGTTTGTGAGATCCAGTTCACTTCCTTGAACCTAAAAAAAATATGGGAGCTGTACCAAATGATTAGATAAGTCTAGAAATAGGGGTGCACCAATTTCACCTTATTTTTTTTTCTTTCATGAATGCAGTTTATGAAAGTTAGTGATTCTCTTATTTTGCTGTGGCCTTGACTAAATGCATACTGTGCTGGGAAAAGTGAATGTTAAGTTGTCAATCTCGCCTTCATTCTTGCTGGATGGGTTCGGAGCCGATCCTCGGCTCCGACTCGGCACTTGCTTTAGCTCGAGAACTCCTTTTACCAGCTCGAGGCAACCCTATATCCCATGATGCAAGGCGGAACTACCTCAGATCTCGTTTGCCGCTTAGCGAAAGAGGTCTCCTTTGCCAGCTGAGGTAAGTTTTTTCTTGTTAAAGAAGAAAAAGTTCAGTTAGGGGTTTATTTTTTCCCTTTAGTGTTAGATTAGCCTGTACTTAGTTACAGCCCACCCTATTCCCTTCCTTTTAAACTTTTATAATAGTTTTCAGTTTAAAGTTTTAGTCAGGCCTAGTTCCCCAAGTTATTCCCTTCCTGTGTGTCTGTGTAGGGATTAAGTTGTGTGTTTGTGGGGACTGTTTGTGTCTATCCTTTTAGGATGTCTAGAGAAGGCAAGGTCTCAGGCTTCAAGAAGTGTGACCAGTGCTGTCAGAAAATGTCCCTGACAGACGGTCACACTTCTTGTGTGTATTGCCTGGGGCCTTTGCACCTGCAGGACTCCTGTGCGTTGTGTCATGCTTTTAGCCAGAGAGTCCTGCAGGAAAGGAGGAACAAATTAATCCTCCGAGGTTTACTTAAACCTGAAGGTTCTCCTCCTAAGTCAGGGGCAGGAAAACCTCTTAAGCCACCGAAGGTTCAGGCTACAGTGTCCAAGCCTCCTCCGGTGGCTCCGGCTCCGTCGGAGCCGATACTTCTTCTGTTAGAGTAGTGGGTTCGGTGCCGACCGGCTCCGATACCCTGACTACTGTGGCCTTGTCGGCTCCGGCTGGAGCCGACACTTTATCCAGCATCGGAGCCGAGATATCCTCGGCTCCATCTGGGGTTCAAGGGACTTCGGCTCCGATGGCTTCGACCCGTAAGAGATCCCGGTCCCCTTCGATACTAAGTATTCACTCGGCTCCGGGGTCTCCTCTTTTGTCGGAGCGGAGCCATCGGAGCCGATCTTCGAGATCTTCCAGGCTGTCTGACCACGATTTGGAGAGGGTGGTAAGCAGGCTGTTGAAGTCTCAGGCACTGGCCCAAATGCTCCATAGCCCGTCTCAACAGACTTTGGCTATAGCCCGATTCTTGAGATTCCTCCTCCGACTCCACACCAGAGTTCGGGCCGGAGCTTCTTGGGACAGCGACTGTTTCGATGCGGAGCCGATACATCCTTCGGCTCCGCTGCCTTCGGCTCCGATCTCCTCCTTGAGACCTTCCTTGGAGGGATCCGGTCGTCGGGTTTCCACTGTCGGCTCCGGGGGGCTAGTGGCATCGGACCCTTGTCCGACCCCGCTCTCCCTCTCTGGGCTTCGGCTTTGGTAAGCTCGGCGCCGACATCGGCCTCGGAGCCTTCTCTCTCCTTGGAGCCGACCATTCCTGTTTCTTCGGAGCGGGTGTGTTCAGGTCTCCCGGGGAGAGGAGCCTTTGAGGTGATGAGGAGTGTCCTGGCCTCTGAGCCTGGTCAACGGTCTATCCCTCTAGCTCCTCCCTCATCAGTGCCTGCAGATGCCTCTTGCCAGCCTCTTGCTCTCAGGCCCAGGGATCCATTGCCCCAGGTTTCCCCACTGGGAATTTCCTCCTCTTCCGAGGTTTCTCCTGACCCTGCAGGGGAACCCTCTCGGAAGAGGACGTGTAAGAGGAAACACACAGACTCCCCTGAGTCTACTACATCTGATATCGACTTAGATGAGTCGGAGGGTTCCCCACGGTCCCCCTCTGAGGAGGTCTCATTTTCAGACATCCTTGAGCTCCTCAAACAGAGGGGGAATTGGCCCTCCATTGACCCCTCCGAGGATGAGTCGGTATACCTGGAGGCTTTTGGATCCCGACCCTCCACCTCCTGGGTGTCTCCGCCTTTCGACCCACTCATGCAGGTAGTGGCTCGGAAGGCGTGGGCGGCTCCAGATTCTGTGGAACCTGTCCCCAGGAGACCATCCAAGTTCATCACGGCCCCTTCGGATAAACAGTTCCTGTCCATCCTCCTAATAAGGATTCTAGGACCATGGACAGGTATGGAAAGCGGATGTTTTCTTCAGCGACCTTTGCTATGCGTTCGCTGAATTACCTTTGTCACTTCACCAGGCTTCAACGAGATATTCTCAAGGAACTGGGAGAAGTAGTCCAGGATCCTTCTGCTGCTGGGGCTCAGGAAAAGATTGCCTCACAGCTTGCTATCCTGAATTCCATATCTAACTCCTCCATGCGGCTCATATCTTATGCGGCCGATGGAGCGAGCAGGGCCGCAGGCACAGGTGTTGCTCTTAGACGCCAAGCCTGGATGCGGCTGTGTAATTTTGCGGACCCCTTTAAGGCGTCCTTCACCAACACCCCCTTTGACGGTTCGGCTTTGTTCGGACCTCAGGTGAAGGATACTTTGACCAGATGTGAGCAGGACGGTAAAACTCTTTCTGCCGTTGGAGTCCAGTTTTCCACTCCTTCTAGACCATATCCCAAGGGTCAGAAGGGGGGGAAGATGTGGTTCCGTAAAGCCCAAGGAGCTACACCGGACACACGTGGTCAGTTTACCCCCAGAGGCAGAGGGGGTAACAATAATAGACGCCGCCCTAGAGGCAGGGGGGGTCCTCAGAACCAGGGCAACAGGGAGTCTCTTCCTGAGAAGCCCTTTCAGCATCCCTGAGGTGTTGCCCGACTGTCCACCCTTGGAGGCAGTCGGGGGAAGAATTTCGCTGTACCCAGTAGCCTGGCAATCCCTATCACAAGAGAAGTGGGTACAGTCGATCATATCCGAGGGTTACAAAATCCCCTTCGAAAGGTTTCCCGTACCTCTACAATCCCTTCCAGACATCTCACCCGGTCAAAGGGATTTGGCAAGACAGGAAGTTTCAAAACTCCTGGAAAAAAGAGCCATCCAAACAGTGCCGGCAGACCAAGTAGGATCCGGCTTCTACTCAAGATTCTTTTTGGTCCCCAAAAGGACGGGAGATTGGAGACCAATACTAGACCTAAGCAGACTAAACAAGTCTGTCAAAAAGGCAAGATTCCGGATGGTCACGCTACAATCCATTCTGCCCTTTCTGGGCAAGGACAACTGGATGTGCTCTATAGACCTTCAAGATGCGTACTATCACATAAAGATTCACAGACGCTCCAGAAGGTTTCTCCGCTTTCGGCTGGGAGCCAGTCATTACCAATTCAGAGCACTAACCTTTGGCCTCACTTCAGCCCCCAGAGTGTTCACCAAATGCATGGCAGTGGTCACAGCTCACCTGAGACGTCGAGGATTCCAGGTGTTTCCTTATTTGGACGACTGGCTCCTCTCCGCCACCTCCAAGCATCAGCTTCTTCGGTCCAGAGACTACACCCTACAGCTTTGCAAGAGACTAGGAATTTCGGTAAATTTCGAAAAATCCTCTCTGCTGCCTTGCCAATCTATCACCTTTATAGGCGCAGAGTTAAATACCGTCAAAATGTTAGCCAGGCTAACAGATCAAAGGATTCTGGACATCCAGAAATTTGTTCAGCTTCTGTTACAAAGCAACAAGATCAAAGCCAGGTTTGTCTTGAAAGTTCTAGGCCTAATGGCTGCGGCCATTGTTCTTCTTCCACTGGCTCGCTTCCACATGCGTCTCCTGCAGTGGATGTTATTCACGCAGTGGTCGTACCACGATCTGCCCATGAGACACGAAATCTTGGTAACACAGTCGTGCAGGGCTCATCTACGATGGTGGATATCTTCCCCTCTTCTTCATCAGGGCCGACCCTTTGTTCCCCCTCCTCCAGTTGCCACAGTCACCACGGATGCCTCTCTGATCGGGTGGGGGGGTCATTATCAGGGCAGGATGGTCCACGGGACGTGGCAACCCATAGAATACCACCTGCACATAAATGTCCTGGAGATGAGAGCAGTGCTTTTAACGTTGCAAGCCCTCGACGACTTTCTTCCCACAGGGACTATTGCAGTACATGTCCGTGGTCTGGTACATCAACAAACAGGGCGGAACCAGGTCCTATCCCTTATGTCGAGAAGCTCTCAGACTTTGGCAATGGGCGATCTCTTCTCAGCGGTTTCTGATAGCAACGCACATCCCCGGCAGGTCCAACCTATTGGCGGACAGGCTAAGCAGATCTATTCTGATGCCTCACGAGTGGTCTCTCAATCAATCTGTAGTGGATCAGATTTTTCTGAAGTGGGGCACCCCTTGTTGCGATCTTTTCGCTACCCCTCAAAACAGCAAGTGCCCAGATTACTTCACACTATTTCCTCTTCCAGGCCAACCCTTGAGAGACTCTCTAACCCAGGATTGGCCTCGGGGACTTCTTTATGCTTTTCCTCCCTTTCCATTGATTCCACAAGTCATTCAGAAAGCCACCGTTTTGAGAGCCAAATTGATCCTCATTGCTCCATATTGGCCTCGACAAATTTGGTTTCCGTCTCTACATCATCATCTTCTGGTGCAGCCCTGGCATCTGGACCCAGTTCCAGATCTTTAGATCCACCAGTCGGGTCAGCAGCACCGGGCCATTCATTCTCTCAACCTCACTGCTTGGTTGCTCCACTTCCTTCCCTAGCCAGGCTACCAATGATTTCTGACTCAGTCAGAGACATTTTAGTGTCTTCTTTAAAGTCGTCCACTAGAACTGTTTATGCTAGCAAGTGGCGGCGTTCGATTTGGGCAAACGCCAGAAATATTGATCCTTTTACCGCTCCTGTACATTCTGTTTTGGATTTCCTGGCGGAGGTTTTTCATTCGGGATCTTCGTCATCTACAGTCAAAGTACAACTGGCTGCTATTTCCAAGTATCATGTTGGCTTGCATGACAATAACATCATGTCTCATAGGTTATGCAAAGCCTTTTAAGAGGAGTTTTTCTCCTAAAACCGCCTGTGAAACATCCTCCTCCGCAATGGGATCTAAACTTAATGTTGGCATCCCTAATTCTACCTCCTTCGAACCGTCTGCTACGTGTTCTTTAAAGTTATTGACGTGGAAAACTATATTTTTACTGGCTGTTACTTCTGCAAGAAGAGTTTCTGAGATTCGGCCCTCTGTATTCGTTCACCTTATCTGGTTTTTCATAAGGATAGGGTTTCGCTCAGAACTAACCCTTCCTTTCTTCCCAAGGTTGTATCTCAAACCAATATTAACCAATCTATTGATCTACCAGTTTTCTTTCCTAACTATTCTGACAGAGCTGAACAGAAGCTGCATTTTTTGGATGTTCATCATCAGCTCAGGTACTACTTGCATAGGACTAAACAAATTAGAAAATCAGACCAATTGTTTGTCTCCTATGCAGAAAACAGGTTAGGTCTTCCAGTTTCTAAAGTGACCTTATCTAGATGGTTGACTTCCACCATTTCCTATGTGTACTCTCTAAGGGCAAACAACTATCTTCTAAGCCAAAAGCACATTCGACCAGGAGTCTATCCACTTCTGTAGCCTTTCAGGATAGACTTCCCATTGACACTATTTGTGCAGCAGCTACTTGGGCCATGCCTCATACCTTTGTGTCTCATTACAAGTTGGATTTGGCCTCCAGAGATAGGGCCAGTTTTGGTTCCACAGTTCTCAAGAGTCTGTTCCATTGAGCCACCCGGGATACAGGTGCTAGGGACGCGGTCCCATCCAGCAAGAATGAAGGCGAGATTGACAACTTAACATTTAGAAGTTATGTACCTACCATAACGTTCCATGTTAGTTGTCTTCTCTCGCCTTCTTTCTTGCGCCCCTCCCTCCTTCCCCCTGGCCTGGACAGATCTTGGAGAGTTCCTATTAGATTGCTTCCTCTGGAGCATTGTTATGAGGACTTCTTTTAGTAACCATGGTTCCTAATTATGTTAGGATAGTCTTTAGCAGGGTCAGTTAGCTGCCAAACGAGATCTGAGGTAGTTCCGCCTTGCATCATGGGATATAGGGTTGCCTCGAGCTGGTAAAAGGAGTTCTCGAGCTAAAGCAAGTGCCGAGTCGGAGCCGAGGATCGGCTCCGAACCCATCCAGCAAGAAAGAAGGCGAGAGAAGACAACTAACATGGAACGTTATGGTAGGTACATAACTTCTAATTTGTTCTCTGTTAAGTAGTTGATAAGTGTAGCTGAACCAGTTTTCAAGTATTTCAGATAAATGTGACAGAAGGGCTGAAGGTCTGTAATTTGGCAGCTCAAGAGATTTGACTCCTTTATGTAAGGGAATAATGTAAATAAGGTTTTTACTTTAATGTGGTGCTCTTACCCATGGGCCTCCACTGAAGAGTGGCATGCTGAGCTACGTTGGACTATCTGTCTCAACAAATGGAAAACAAATAAATGCTTGAGCATGATATACTCTTGAAGTCTTCACAGTTCTTTGTGCTGTGTGCTACTTATGCTTTCTTTCTTCTAGAACATAGGTTCATAGGTAGGTACTAAGCTATTGGCCCTAGGGCCTATATAAGCCTAGCCAAACGGTACCCAGGCTTTTGCCACCCTAGAAAATTATTTTCCTGTGCCCCTGTCAAGCAGAGCCACAGAAGTGATCCCCGGGGTGAATTTCCTATCTCCCATCCAATCATTAAGATTTTTCTTGAAGAGTGCTAATGAGGAGCTTTGTTTGATATAGATAGGTAGTTTATTCCAGAGTATGGGAAGTCTCTGGGACAGGAATCTGGGGCAGGACATACGTTTTTAGCTTTCCCAGTTTCTCTGTCTTCTAGTGTAGAGTGTGCTGATTTGATGCCATCCTTTGAACTGGTTCTAGCATGCCTGCTCTTGGAACAATGAAGTCTCTAAAACTGCACAGTACGTTAGATCGGGTCTTTCCCACTGCCTTTAAAGAAAGATTTGCATTTTCCTGTGTACTCCAATACCGCACCGAGTGTCACTGCTGCCTTTTAACAATGCTTGAGAAGCTCTTGGTTGTCTGATCTGACTGTTGCAAGGGTCCTTTACTTATTGCTTTTGCTGCATTTTCATTTCCAATTTGTACCTCTTTCTTGGATTTTTGCTTCCTTAAATGCATTTTTGTACTGAGTTTAAGCTTGCATGTTTTAGGCAGTTCTTCTATTGTTCAGTTTCCTATTCATTTTTATGTGATGATATATCATTTTATCATCAACAAAAAATTTTACGACTCATTCTAGACTTTTGTAATTTTATTTATTAACTGTAAAAAAGACCAGACACATTACTGTACCTTGCGGTACCTTACTAATTACTGTTCTTCATCTGTTTGGACTCTCTTGCTATTCAGTGAATAGAGTTAATTTACTTCCATGTTTAGTTGAAGAATATTGTATTTGACGAGGTTGTAGAACTGAGTGGGGTTGAGAATTTTCCCCCTTATCTTCAAGGTTACATGTATATGTATATGCTGTCACTTGTAAATGTCATCTGAAAGAGAGGTTTAAACCATCTTTTCTGCTCTGACATACAACGGTACCTCTACTTTTGACAGGGTTGTATGTCTATCTTAAACTTGCATTGGTCTTGGAATAACTGGGTGGTCGAAAATCATTTGAAACTCATTTTCTTGAAAATGGTGACTTTCACTATTTTTGCCATCATTCAGAAACTTTGCTCCAGTTATGTTCCCAGATATTATCTATTCAGGTGACAAACTGGAATTTGAATTAAAGACGCAGAACTTGGTGACGATATTTGATTATTGTTTCACACTTAGGCATTTGATATCTGTCATTGAATAGTCATCATTTTTCCATCTGAACCATATTTCCTTAACAAATTAATGCTTACTGTCAGTCAGTTAATTGGACATGACATTCCTGACTCCACCAGGCTGGATCACATTTGCTCTGAGCTGAGAGTCAGAATGAAAATTAAATGTGAGAAAATCTTTTCAGCTGAACAAGAAATACCATCTACTTACATTTAGTGTACTTAATCGTGGCACTGAATGCTGTAAATTCATTACCAGTTATGTTACAGTGAAATAAAAGCACTTTATGTGGTCAATTTTAACGAGACTATCTGCTTGAATAGGACAGGACAGTTCCCTAAACTTAGGCTAGAGGAGCGGTTAACACCACAATACAACTAGCACTGTTGGGGTTAATATACCAATTAAGCACCTTATTCTCTCTGCAAATCTTTCTTTGGTGGTGCATCCTTTGTCTCCTCTTGACAGGGCTACAGTGCCCTTTACCTGGGTTTACCAGACTTGGAGTTTGAACATTTGCAGCTGGTGCAGATTTCTGGAGAGCAGCTACTTACTGGATTCCCTGTAGTCTCACTACCTTTGCATTAAAAGATTTCCTGTCTTTTCCAGCCCCCTGCTATAAAGCACGCTTTAGCGCGCATTAGCGCGATTTAGCCCGATTTAGCGCGGAGTTGCTACCGTTGCACACTAGGGCAGCAGCGGTTAAGCAGGTTTAAACTATTCGGGCTACCTAAAGTCCACTCTTCAAATTTTCCCTTAAAACTACCTTCCTCGAACTATACTACTGATCTAATCAGCTTATCCTATAATTAAAAAGATCATCTCTACTTGACTCCAAGTAGACTATTCTCTATCTGTTAAACGTAGCACTTGCTCCTACAGTACTTATTACCTTGATACGGCACTCTTGTCATAGATAGTACCCCAAAAAGGCAATCCCCCATTTCTCGGTCACCCACGTCCCCGGAATCTTTTTAAAGTTTTTGTCTATTCCTTCTAGCATGTCGAGGATCAGTTGCTAGTGTCCTCTCCTGCTCAGCTGGTTAACCTGGGAATATTGAGGCAATGTTACAATTGCCTCATGTACACAGACAACCCTCTCCTCCTCCCACAAAACACAAATACATGCGAGAGATGCAACTATACGGCCAAACTGGAGGCTGAGCTCTCTCAACATAGGACTGGCAAGACCAGTCAGGAGGAGAAGGTTACCACACACACTATAGACCCAGTCTCACATAGTACCATTACAACCTCAAATCATACACATAAACACACAAAGACATACTCGGAGGCTCTGATCAAAAATCTACCAAAACAGCAGAGGCCACCAAAGCAGACACCCAAACAACCACCACCTCAGAACACAACACCTGCAACACATAGACCTCACAGTCAGAGTGTCAAACAGTCACAGCCCTTAAGGCCAAACACAATGCCAGACACACTAGTCATTGGTGACTCCATAGTCAGACACACTGACGTCCCGCTCACCAGACTGAGTAAGGAGAAGGTCACAGTAAGCTGCCTGTCGGCGCTAGAATCCGCCACATAACGCAAGCACTCAGGTCTCTCAACAGCAGGTACAAATACGACTCAGTCATTGTCCACGCTGGTGTAAACGACCTGAGACGTACCTCCTTGGACTACATGAAAAGAGACATTGAGGAGCTCTCTGATTATGTAGCCCAGGCAGGTATGACCCTGACCTTGAGCAGTATCCTACCTTCACCAAGAATGATGCCACAATACAGAGATAAGATGATCAGCTTTAACAATTGGCTTAAACACTGGTGTCATTCAAAGGGGATCCAGTGTCTGTCTGCCTGGGATGACATGCTGGACAAGCCACGCTGCTTCGCAAGGCACGGCTTGCACCTGTCACCCCTGGGATTCCGGATATTGGCAAAGGCTCTTGCCACCCCCATAGTGCCTTTTTAGGCAAGGCTCAAATTCTAAACCTACCACCCTAGAACACAAAAAAGGAAAAAAACTAAGGGTAATGCTGCTCAATGCCAGAAGTCTAAATCTCAAAATGCACGCACTTGAGGCCTTTCTCAGTATGGAGAACATCGATGTCTGTGCTGTGACAGAAACCTGGTTCAAGGCTCCTGAGAGCACCCCAGCGCTATCAGGTTTTACCTCATATCATGTGTTCCGGCCCCAAAATCCGGACAATACCAAGAAAGGAGGGGGGGTATCCATATTCATCAAGGACACCCACACCTCAAGACTGGTGGCAACGCATCGATGCATCGGAGACCATCCAGGTGCAATTAACCATAGGCAAGACTGCTCTGCAAATTGTAGCATGTTACAGGCCACCCTCACAAACTCAGGAACCTCACATGGCCTTCCTGAAAACACTAGAGGGATAAATGTATCACCAAACACCATCATACTAGGTGACTTCAATTACCCTAATATAGACTGGGAACACTACTCAAGCCCAAACACCCTAGCCCAAAAGTTCCTGGAATTCATAAACTCAAATGCCATGGAACAACTAGTCACCATCCCCACAAGAGGAGATAACATACTTGATCTCATCATCACGAACATGGGAGCACAATGTTCAACACCGGAGGTGTACCCTCACTGGTGAGATCAGACCACAAACTAATCTCGCTGGAGGTCCTCATCCCACCCCCACCTGAAATAAAAAGACCACAGTAAAGAACTTCTCAAAAGCCGACTTCACACTTCTAAAGACTAGTGTGGTCTCCTTTAAGGCCCCGAGCCGGGAAAACAGTACTCAAGCTGCTGAATCACTTACAAATGCCTTCTACCAGCACCTGCAGGACTGCATGGATAAGGCAATCCCAAGCAAAACAAAGACTCTTTGTACCAAAGGCAAGCATCCAGTCTGGTGGACCCCAGCCATAAACAAACTCTACAACAAAAGGAGGAAGCTACTACAAGATAGAGCAAAATCCTTAAAAGGTAAGACACCCTTGATCACTATAAGTAAAAAACTAAGAGCTCTCATAAAATCATCCAAAGCAAATTTCGAGAGAAAAATAGCTAAAGACTCAAAAGACAATCATAAGGCCTTCTTTAGCTATGTTAGAAACCTGGGAGGAAACTCCCAGATATGCTCAGCGCTAGTTCAAAATGATGTGAAGATTACTGATCCTACAGACATTGCCAACATACCGGCTGACAGGTTCAGTGCAAACTTCTCCCCCCACTCCCACCCAAGAGGAAAGATATCTATACCAAACGATTGCAGCCCCGCAAACATCTCCAGCGCCCAAGTGAGAACTGCTCTCGCCAAAGCAAAAAACACAGCATCCATGGGACCTGATGGTGTCCCCGGCTGTGTGCTCCATGAACTCAATGAGGAATTAAACCCACAGCTAGGACAGCTGTTTAATCAAAGTCTTACCTCTGGATACGTACCCAGGAGTGGCGCACTGCAACTGTGGTACCACTTCACAAAGGCGGTGCCTCCACCGACCCTGGAAATTACCGCCCATTAGTTTGACAAGCCTTATCTGCAAAGCCATGGAGAGGATCATAATGGACCTCATAAATAAAGACATAGGGAATTTGCAGACTTTGGATCCAACCCAGTTTGGCTTTGTCAAAGGCAGATCATGCCTTTTAAACTTGGTTGACTTTTTCAAACAGTCACCAAAGCCATTGATGAGGAAAGGCAGTCCATACAGCTTACCTCGATCTGGCTAAGGCCTTCGATACAATACCCCACTCGGGTATCATTGAAAAACTCATCAGCTTAAATGTCAACCCATACATCACAAGATGGGTTGCAAACTGGCTGAGTGACAGAACCCACAGGGTCAGAGTTGCTGGCGCCATGTCAGACTCAAAGCCTGTCACAAGTGGTGTCCCACAGGGCTCAGTCCTGGGCCCACTCTTGTTTGGCATCTACTTTTCCAAGTACAAGCAAACACAGGAGGGTTATGGCTGACAAAGTTTGCAGATGACTGCAAACTGGGCGCCATAGTAGAAAACACATCTGATACAGATATCCTTCAGAAGGGTCTCACAGAAACGGATAACTGGTGCCAGAGCCACGGCCTAAAGTTAAATGCCAAAAAATGCATAGTCATACCCTTCGGGAAAAACAAGGTTACCCCTAGCTACCAAATAGGTGGCAATTCACTGAGCACAGAAGAAGTTATCAGGGACCTGGGGACCCAGGTTGATAGTAGTCTGTCATTCGACACCCATGTAGCTAAAGTAGTTAGGAAGACCTTCTACATTGCCCACCTTATCATGAAGGGATTCTCATCTAGATCAAGGGAGGTCATAGTCTCCCTTTACTCATCACTCATCAGACCAATGATTGAGTACAATGCCCCATTCGGAATGTATCTGACCCGACACTTGCAGCAGCTGGAGAGGCCACAAAAGTTCCTCACCAAAAGGATAAAGGGTCTCAAAATCTGTCCTATGCTGCCCGACTGAAAGAACTCCAGCTCTATTCAGTCGCCACCGCTTGCTCAGAGGTGACCTTTGCCTAACATACAAGGCCATGTCAAACCCAGATTTGATGAATATGCTTCACCTCAAAAATCTAGATCCATCAGAGCCACAAGGGCGGGAGACTTAAACCTTGACACGGCTATTAATAGGACGTGCTGGAGGGATAGATTCATCACCCAAAGACTCCCTATGCTGTGGAACAAAATCCCGGTACATGTGAGGCAGAGCACCTCGCTGGCCTTGTTCAAGAGAAATCTTGACCAATGGATGGGAGATCACAGATATACCCCAGGGATAACCTCAGTGTCACTGCTCGACAGAGGCACAGCAAAATAATGGGTATAGTTCCCCATACTAAAGGGGTGGCGTAAGCCACAAAACGATGGGCTAGGCTTGTAAATGCCCTCGGGCAGATAGCCTAGTATGAACCTATGAACCTATGAACCTATTAAGCTGGTTCGGTGGAGCTTGCATGGCTACCATTTCAGTCACATGTTGCTTATAAGACTGTGGCCTTGTTTTTTATTGGCTTACACAGTCTGGGTCCTCCTTATGTTAGGGAACTTATTATCTGTTACCAGTCTGCTTGAACCTCTGCACTGCCTCCCTTGGGCTGCTAGAGATTCCAAGGTTCTGCTTGAACTCATGTGATGACCATTTGTTTGCCTTCCAGAGTTCCTGTCTTTGGAACCTCCTGCCTGAGTGGTTGAATTGGCCTCAACCCTTGTTAGTTTTAAAAGATCTCTGAAAACTTAGTTATATTAATTTGCTTTTGGGGTTAAAGGTTAATGCATTTTATGTCATGTTTATTTGTTATATTTGTGTTTGTTGTGCTTTATTGTATGTTATTTAATATTTGTTATTAGTTTAATGTAACAGTGCTCAGCTGATAGTCACTAAAATATGAATATGACATAAGCTAAAAGGAGGAGGAACAAAGTAAAAGGATCTATTGGAGGTTACTATCAACAGATGTAAAAAATATAGCCTTTACAAAGAACATAGCCTTTTGTGAAAGCTTATCCAGTCAGCTATAAGACTTTTTTTAGAAGCTTTCTTATTAGATTCCTGAAATATCAGCCTCATTTTAGTAGATATTCTACATGAGTGCAGACTCTGTTCCCCATTCTTGAACTGAGATTGTTTACAATCAGAAGAGAGTATTTTCTCTGTTTTTTTGAAGTATGTATATTCTATACTAATAAGAAGTGGGAGAAAAGTCCATAGTTTAATAAGTGAGTAAAAGTAATATGGATTTTGTTGTTCTTCCCATGATGATGTAAATCTTATATATTGCATAAGTGCACAAATCTTCTGTGGCATCCATATGTATCTGAACTAGAATAAACGTGTGTGTGTGTGTGTGTGTGTGTGTGTGTGTGTACGTTTTTATATAAAGTATTATAATTTTGTGTGTGTGTGTGTGTGTGTGTGTGTGTGTGTGTGTGTGTGTGTGTGTGTATATATATATATATATATATATATATATATATATATCTATAGACATATCTCCCAAATACTTAGCATGTTACATCTAGCCAAACGTGTCAAGGATTTGCACCAAAGTATTATCAAAGTTCCTCTCCTGTGGTGGATACATTGGTCCATATCAAGTCATTTAATATTGGTCTGTGCAAGTTCATAGGTTCATACTAGGCCATCTGCCCTAGGGCATTTATAAGCCTAGCCAGAATGTGTTTGGCTTTCGCCACCCATTTTAAATTTATTTTGCTATGCCCTTTTTCGAGGTTAGTATACTGTGCCTCTGTCTAACAGTGACACAGAAGTGATACCTGGGGTAAACCTACGATCTCCCATCCGCTCATCAAGATTCCTCTTGAAGAGAGTCAATGAGGGACTCTGCCTAACCTGGACTGGGATTTTATTCCAGAGTGAAGGGAGCCTCTGGGTTATGAATCTGTCCCTCCAGCATGTCCTATTTATTTCAGTGCTGAGGTTCAAGTCTCTCGAGCGCATAGCTCGATGGGATTTGGATTTTCTGAGGTACAGCATGTCCATTAATTCCGGGTTGGACATGGCTTTATACGTCAGGCACAGATCGCCTCTGAACAGGCGGTATGCCACTGAGTAGAGCTGGAGTTTCTTTAACCGGGCAGCATATGGCATCTGTTTGAGCCTTTTGATCCTCTTAGTGAGGTACTTTTGGGGTCTTACCAGTTGCTGCCGGTGTCTGGCAAGGTACATCCCAAAAGGGGCATTGCACTCAATTATGGGCCTGATGAGGGATGAGTAAAGAGGCACGATGACCTCCCCTGATCTAGATGTACTCAATTATGGGCCTGATGAGGGATGAATAAAGGGGCACGATGACCTCCCCTGATCTAGATGTGAATCCCTTCATGATTAGGTGGGCTATATAAAATGTTTTTCTAACCACTTTGGCCACGTGGTTGTCAAATGAGAGATTGCTATCAACTTGGGTCCCCAGGTCCCTAATTACTTCTTCTGTACTTAATGGATTACCACCTATGTGGTAATTTGTGGGCACTTTGTTTTTGCCAAAGGGGATGACTATACACTTTTTGGCATTTAGCTTGAGGCCATGGCTCTGGCACCAGTTGTCTGTTTCTATGAGGCCCTTTTGGAGGATGCTTGTGTCGGCTGGAGAGTCGATTATGGTGCCCAGTTTGCAGTCATCTGCGAACTTGGTCAGCCACAGTCCTTCCGTGTTGGCCTGTACCTCCGAGAAATATATACCGAACAAGAGAGGTCCCAGGACTGAGCCTTGTGGGACACCACTTGTAACTGGTTTGGAGTCTGACATGGCTCCAGCAATTCTAACCATGTGGGTTCTGTCCTTGAGCCAGTTTGCAATCCATTTAGTGACATAGGGGTTTATATTTAAGCTGGTGAGCTTATCTATAATGCCCGAGTGGTGTATTGTATCGAAGGCTTTTGCGAGGTCCAGGTAGGCTGTGTGGACCACCTTCCCCTCACTGTTTCAAAGAAATCAACCATGTTTAAGAGGCAGGATCTGCCCTTAACAAAGCCGAACTGGGGAGGATCCAGTGTCTGTAGGTCCCCAATATCTTTATTTATGAGGTCCATGATGATCCTTTCCATAGCTTTGCAGACCAAGCTAGTCAGGCTTATGGGGCGATAGTTTTCAGGATCCGTTGAGGCACCACCTTTATGGAGAGGGACCACTGTTGCTGTACACCACTCTTTGGGCACATATCCTGTAGTAAGGCTGAGATTGAACAGTAGTTTTATGTTTGGGTTTAGCTCTTCTTGGAGTTCATGTAGGACGCAGCCCGGGACACCGTCTGGTCCCATCGATACTGTGTTTTTTGCTTTGGAGAGGGCGGCTCTTACCTGAGCATCTGAGATGTCAGGGGGGCAGCACTCTGCTGGGATAGATATTTGCCCTTTTGGTGGGGAGGGGGGGAGAAGTTTGCGCTGAACCTGTCAGCTAGGATGTTGGCAATGTCTGTGGGTTCAGTGTATTTTTTGTCATTTTGGACTAATTCTGAGCATATCTGGGAATTACCACCCAGGTTCCTAGCATAACTAAAGAAAGCCTTGTGATTATCCTTAGTTTGGGAATTACCACCCAGGTTCCTAACATAACTAAAGAAAGCCTTGTGATTATCCTTAGTGTCCTGTGCAATTTTTCTCTCGAAGCTGGCCTTAGACAATTTTATGAGTGCCCGTAGTTTTTTGCTAATACTGATCAGTGATGACTTTCCTTTTTGGGATTTTGCTCTATCATTTAGTAGCTTCCTCCTTCTATTGTATAGTTTGTTTATGGCTGGGGTCCACCAGACAGGACGTCTGCCTTTGGAGGATTAGGTCTTGGTTTTATTTGGGATCGCATGATCCATGCATTCCTGAAGGTGTTCATAGAATGCATTTATAAAGGAGTCTGCAGTCTGGGCCATATTTTCCACAGGCCCGGGGGCTTTGAAGGATTCCACCTCGGTTTTGAGGAGTGTAAAATTTGCTTTAGAGAAGTTTTTCACTGTGGTTTTCTGGGCAGGGGGTGGGGTCGGGATGTGAATATCCAGTGAGATTAGTTAACTTTTGCATTTGGACCACCAGGTTCATATAATCCATTTTACAGGAGTGACCTGGGATTGTGCTGATCACTACTGACCATTCAGATGAGTATGTTGAAGTTATATACATGAAATGTGATGCAGACATTCATATTTATGGATCTTACCATATCTCCTTTGAAATCCAAAATAAAAACAGTGAAGCACAAAATCTTGAAAGCCACTGTTCTAAAACACAATATTAGGAGAGTCTATAATTAGTTTATTTGTAAACTGCATGTATTCAGATATGTTTTTGCATGGAAACAAACCCAGTATATTGCTTCATGTGGGGAGGAAGCTGTGTTCTGCACACCTGCTACTAATATAGCCTAATTCTGAGGTTGCAGCTTTTTGAGGAATGAGGAAGATCACTTGGTTTTGCTGGAAAATCAGGTATTTTTCCTGACATTGTGCAGCTTTGGAGTTAAGAATAGATTACTACCAGGAAGTTGGGGTGCAAGGGGAATTGTTACCTGGCATAAATTTATTTCTGAATATGCTGTTTAAATTAAACTGACAAGACTGCCAGAAATTATGAAACTGTGTTTTATAATTGCAGCTTTTCAGGATTTTATTTATTTATCTATCCATCCTTTGTTGACTCCATTAATGCCACTAGGCTAGTAGCCTCTTTTTTGGAGATACCCAGGGTGGTATTTATAGTACTAGGGGAAATTTGGCCAGGTCATTGGGGAGCTTCCTCAACAATTTTTCAGTAGGTGCAGTGGGATCTTTTACATTCACCTGAGCTACCACAAACTCAAGCAGACAAGACCTTGTTATGATGATTGATCTGAAGGATTGCACACTCAGAAGTGCAGCACTTCCCTAATGCTGCACTGCAGTGTCAGCAATCCAGTCATCTGGTGTGGGAATAGAATCATCAACCTTCTGGTCTTCCAGCTCCAAAGGCAAGCGTGCTACCTCTTGAGCCACTTACATTAACACTGTTTGTGTCTAGGATTCTGGTAAATGTAATTTAGTATTTTTAATTAGATAATGTGTTATATTTGTTTTGTCTTTCTGCAACAAATTTGCAAATACATATAATGGCCGCATCAGATGTCTGTAATATATAAACATGTATTGGGGAATGTTGTGGTGGTATGTGGTGATGTGTCCTTCAACACTGGAATGTTGCATACACCATGTTCACCATTTAAAGATGCTATATTTTTTCAAATCATGCAGAAATTAATATATTATCAGCAACAAAAAATATGCACATAGTTATTGTCAAAAAATTGCTTAGCAATGGGGAAATTCCTTCAGATACCTGACATTTCTGTATATGCTCTCTCTTTATAGTTTGATACCAGAGCCTATATCACAACAGAAATGAGGACTTTTGCATGGGGCATAATGTAAATGGACTGTGTTATTTAAAGTCATTTATACTTTATTTAATTTGTAAGAGGCATGTTCTAGATATTATCCATGTTGTAGTATTTTTGTTGAGTTTTACGTTTGCTAAGATCCAACAGTTCAAGAAAGCATCAGCTTGTGACACTCGCTGAAGTGAAGCCCATAACGGTGGAGAAGTTTGGTGAAATCACTAAGAAGGATGCTTAGATGGCCTTAAGGAAGTTTAGACAAAAAAATCATCTGTTCGCATAAGAGAGGAGGTAGGAATTGCCCAGGTTGTTTACCGTAAGGGGAGAAAACCACTGACCTAGCCTGAGAAGATTGTTGGGAGGTGTAAAGAACACTTTGAGGATCTCTGAATCCATTACATGTGCCATCCGTTGAGGAGTTAGTACCAAAAATAGCTGACAGAGTTGGATCCATTTCTGTTGATGAAGTCTCTTTAGAAATTAAACATTTCTACTCTGGCAAGGTTGTAGGACTGATTGAAATTTGTCTGGAATTGTTGAAGGCATTGGACATTGTTGGGGTGTTATTTAACATGTTTCAGTGTTGTATATTGGTCCATTTTTTTCAAAAAGGAGAACAGGAAGGTGTGCCCCCTCATAATGAGATCATGCTTCTCAGCTGCACTGATAAAGAGACTTAATTCATTAGCTGATTCTCTGATTCAGGGGAAGCACTCTGGTTTCCTGGCCATGGAGTAGTGGATCAGCACTATATCTTTGTTCATATATGGTGGGGGGCCCATAGTGTTTTGCCAGTATTGTTACATGTGTTTTACAGAACTGGAGAAGACGTACGACTGCCTATCTTGTGGAAGATGCTACAACAGTAAAGAGATCTAAGGCTACTGCTGCAATGCCATTTGGCACAGCACCTGTGCATTTATGAATATGTGCTGTAACACAGTGCCTGCACATTCTTGGAAAGGTGCTGTAACTCATTCCCTTTGTATTCATGAATAGATGCTGAAACACACTATTCTGCATTTGTGGTGAGATGCAGTAATGCAGCACCTGATGATTTATGGAACATTCCTTTGCTACCAGGAATAGCAGCACTGTTGTGCCCTTGCCCTCATTAAGAACATCTATACAGAATTATTTTTTCCATCATAGACTGTGGAAGTCCTTGTCAGTGTTTATAAGGAAAGCTGAAAGCTTGCGACTGTCTAAAATGTTCATGGATGACTGGTTTGATGAAGGGGTGTTTGATCCGGACTTAAACATATACAAACTCTTAAATGGTTTATAATTAGGCTCCTAGTTTGACTTTCTGTCCACAATGAACATTGTGTGTTTATGGCTACAGCACTTGAGCATTTATGTTGAGGTGCTGTAGACCAGCAACAGCATTATAAAAGGTAATGTGCTGTAAGACAAAGTACCTGTACAGTTATGGTTAGTTGTTGTGTCATGTTTTTGCTCACTTATTGAAAAGCTGGAATAGTATGCACTTGTGTATTTCTGATTAAGGTGCTGCTGCACTTCACCTGTAGTTTTATGGTTGAGGTACTGCAAGAGAGTAAGTGTGAGTTTATGGCTAGGGTGCTGTGACATAGTATATTTGCATCTGTCTGCGGCATAATAGCTTACAGCATTGCGTCAGTGTGTTTATGAGTGGGGTACAACAACAGTACAGTTGTGCTTATTTGCGGGATGCTGCAATGAAAGAGGAAGGTGCTGCAGAGATGGGAGGTAGAAGAGCATTGTTAATACAGAGTAGAGCCAGGGGATTCTTAGTGACTAGTCAGCCTACAGCAGCACTGGTACTAAGCTCAGGCTAGGGCAGAAATGTATTCGTCCTGCACACCTGAGATTACCGTGGCACACAGCTGTATAATTTTGCATGCTTTTGAGTCTGGCATGTTTGCACAAGACAGAAGTCTTGCTGTTGGTAGAGTAAAAATCAAAGTGCTCCACAATTTGCAGTTCATTCCTAAGAAGAGAGGTTTCAAGATTCTTCTGAAGAAACATCTACATAATCATTTCATTTGTAGATGTGGCATCACTTAAGAGTTACAGTTGGTCTTTTGACATACCATAGACCCACTATGGATACTTTTGTCTGTGATCTTATTTGTAATATTTCCCCCTTTCCTCTTTCAATGTCAGATGATTCTACTGCATTTGTCACTGACTTGCGTATGTGTCTGTTTCATTATAACACTTTGGAAATTCAATACTTCTTTGTTGTTGTGTAGCTACCAGGCTCCAGGATAACTGTAGTACTAAACTTTTTATGTACAGTACTTGTCTTATCAATATTCAGCTGTATACATTTTAATAATATTACATTTACCCTGTGTCTGGCTTATATACCTTCTTTGTAATAATTGTACCATAAATGCAATGCTGTCTTCACAAGTTATTTTTGTTGTTTGTATGACTGGAGCCTTTGTATCTGGGATTCCACTGAAAATGGGACTTTCCAGTTAGGCATTCCTGGTTTTCAAAATTCAGTCAATAAGTGAGTAAATAAATGAAAATTTGGCATTTAATAACTGAGAAAATATTGCAAAGATCCTAATGTTTTGAAGGAGAAGGCAGTGGATATGGAAAGAAAAAACAAAGATGCACGGAAAGGGCAGTCAGCCATAAAAGCCAAGCAAAAGAGGCCAAAGAGGCAAAAAGGGAGGAAAGAAAAACAGATGAGCACAATTAGATGGCAGAAGTGGTAAGGGAAGACAGGACTAAGGAAAAGAGCATCAGCAAGGTATAGGTAAAGATGGCCTACAGCAATTATAACAGAGGGGCAAAGACAGTAAATGTAGTCATAGGGCTGGCTAATTAATCACAAGTGAAGTATCCAAAGACAGAATAGTGAGGCAGATGAAGGATAAGACTGAGAAGAAGTGACATATTATAGGAAAAATGATGGGATGAATGGACAAGAGCATATAGACAGAAGCTGAGAGTAAAAGGAAGAGCAGAGGAGGGGAAGGGAATACAATGGGAGAAGAAATGAGCAGATTACATGAAGATGGAAAAGGAGATAAGTAGGTCAGCTAGTATGAGGTGCTGAGTTAAGGCAGAAGTAGATGGAATAAAAAAGAAGGAGCAGAGAAGTCACAGGAATCAGGGAAGGAAGCATGAGGAGGGAAGTTGGACAGGGTAGCCTGTCAAAAGATGGTGCAAGAATAATAGGAGGCCCAAATGGTAGGCAGACTGAGGAGAGGAGTATAGGCTTAGCCGGAAAAAACAGGGGGGTGATGTTAATGGGGACTCTATTACCAAATGAATCAGATACAGAAACAAAGGGAAAAGAAGATGCTGAGTAGATAAGGAGAAGGTCTGTGAGATGACATTGACAAAAACAAGCCAAGTAGTGGTAGGATGGCAAAGATAGTCATGGAATGCTTACATATAATGGTTCATTTAGTCATTACTTATTTAGTGGAGGGGACCACAGAGGCCGAGGCTGAATGGACTGGGAGGTTTCTGGTAGATGTAGGGAGTTGGAGTATAGTTGTTTTCTTGGAGGTACTGCCACTGTCCAAAACAAACAAGGAAAGTATAGAACATCCTAGCTGATAGCCGAAAGAATGGGGAAAGGAATTGAAATTCAGGTCAGATGGGGCAGGACCTGGAAAGTGTGTAGGTTGTTGGGAGGGATATACTGTACCTCAGTTAACTGGGAATTTTGATGCTGATGGATGAGCTGGAAAAGTATGTCAAGAAACTAGTACCTTTAAACTGAGTTGGAAGGGAGAAAGAGTTGAAACAGTCAAGAAAATTGGTGTGGCGATAGTAAAAGAGGGGTAATAAAGGAGGACAGGGATGGAATGACATGAAATAGAAAGTGTGAGACAGATCAGAGGGACAATGAGTAATGTCAAAATAATGCAAGAGACTTAGGCAGTTAAACAAGTGTACTTGGGTATTTATAACATCGGGGAGGCTGGCACATTCAGGGTAGAAGAAATCCTGGCAAATAACATATAGGACTGGGACATTATAGCTTGTTATAAGATTTTTAGAAGAGATAGAAAATATAGTAGAAAAGAATTGTATGCAAGATTGTGGAAGAAGATGACAAGATAAAGGCAATGGTGTGGTAGAACATTTTCAAACGTTAATGTGTTAGTGAGTAGGCTGGGGGTTGAAGAAAAGGGACAGGTATTTGATTGGTACAGTTTGCAGGCAACCAAGGGAATCCATATGGGATGAAGAGCAGATTAAAAGCAGAATAAGAAGGAAAGGAGGCAAGAAAGGAATAGTTATAATGGGTGAATTAACTTACGAAAGACATTTTATTAGTCTGCCTTCTGCCAGCAAGCTAATCTGTCTGGTTTGCTCAGCATTCAATTTTTTTTTTCCATGGGTCCATCCACAATCCTGTCTGTGTACATGTACTTCGACAAATCCCCCAGGGAGTGTTGGGTCCTTACAGTTTTGCTTCCTTTGTTTGCTATCTGTGGCTCTTTGTGCCTTTCCTTTCCTCCCTGGTCAAGGTGAACCCATCATGTCTTTCTGAAATTATCTTGTTACACATATAACGCTCCCTTTGTGAGAAGAGCTAAAGCTTCTCTCTTGTCATACACAGCTTTCTGGTGACTTTCTTTTGGGTTCCTAACCATCTCATTGTACAACCTTAGAACTGCATACAGTACTCCAGGTTTAGCTTGAACATGACCAGGTAGAGTAGGAACATTACCTGCCTGCCTGTCTGCCTGTCTCAGGAGTGCAGGAGCATTACCTGTTCATAGGTTCATAGGTAAATACTAGGCTATTGGCCCAAGGGCCTATATAAGCCTAACAAAAAGGTACCCTGACTTTCACCACCCAAGAAACTTATTTTTCTGTGCCCCTGTCGAGCAGAGCCACAGAAGTGATCCCCGGGTTGAATTTTCTATCTCCCATACAATCAAGATTTTTCTTGAAGAGGGGCGTGGCCAAGGATGAACACAGGATAGCAGCAGATTTCTTCAGCTCCACCAATTTCATTACATTGACAGGAATTAATTACTTAAAAAAATAATTCTTGAAGTAATTTTCTTTCTAAATATGTTTGTTTTATATAGTTCTTAAACTATATCTAAAAAAGAAAGGAAATCTTAATAATATTCCTGTCAGAAATTACTTTGGAAATGTTCCTGTCATTTTATCAGTCTGAAATGAGTTCCAGTAAGACAAATTCTCAAGACTCCAGCATCAAGAAAGAACTTCAGTCTCTGATAATTATAGTCCAGCAACTTACTGCTAAGATGGATAAAATGGATACTAAAATAGACACTTTCATAGAAAAAACTACAAAACAAATAGACTTGTTACATATGGACCTGCAACAACAGAAGATCCAGATGACAGGCATAGAAGAAGCTGTGAATGACATGGAAAATAGAATACAAGAAGAGGAAATCAACATTGAGTTTCTGCTGAAACAAAATACACATTTACAAACAAATCTGGATGACCTGGAAAATAGATCTAGGCGCAATAACATTAGGATTTTTGGACTGCCAGAAAATATTGAAGGTAACAATATTACTTCTTTTTTAACAACATGGCTCCCTAAAACTTTAGATTTACCAGAAGCATTCTCTTTTGGTATCGAAAGAGCACATAGATCTATAGCTAATACTAACTCTAACAAAAAATGTGGGCTGTCTCATGCACAGTGTCCATGAGCTACTTCAAAAGCTTCAACTCTCAGAATTCTCACAGAGAAGCTGAAAGCAGCTAGTCTCACCTTTGACCTAGATATCACACTGACACATCACAGATACAGGAATGACACTACCTAATTATACTTTCTTGATTACACTGCTTACGCTTGTTTGTAAATAATCTGTCATGCTTTAACTAATAATAATTAGAACTAAATAATAGTAAATAATATGTTTTATTTTTAACTCTATTAATATAAACAGTAAGTAATATTCTATTGTATATACTTCTTATAGCTTTCTCTTACATTTTTTTATTTCTGCCTTACACCCTTTTACTTTCTACTCTCTTTTCTTTTCTTTATTAATATATAGAAATACTTTTGATCATATAGACACAGTAAATAATAAGATTCGCATAGGAGTTGAGTTGGGACAAAAATGTTGAGTTTTGTTACTTATTAATAATTTTGGGCTTGATTTCACTTACATAGAGTCTGTAATAACCTGTAGAATGCATTGTGAAGGTTTTGTCATGTTTAGATGCATTTACACTGCTAAATGAATGTTTGTCACTAGTTTTTAATAAGTTTCCCGCCAAAATGTTAAGAGAGACAATCTGGGATGTGGGCTGTCTCATGCACAGTGTCCATGAGCTACTTCAAAAGCTTCAACTCTCAGAATTCTCACAGAGAAGCTGAAAGCAGCTGGTCTCACCTTTGACCTAGATATCACACTGACACATCACAGATACAGGAATAGCAGATTAATAATATGTGTTTAAAAACCTATGTCCCAAATATATACATTACTATAACTCATTTAATTCATCTGATTGACAAGCATAAATAATTTTATAACTCTATACTGGAAGAAATTGTCATGTGATATATTTTAAAGCAGTAGTATAGCATGTTTGTAAAATCTGGTTACTAAAATGTGTTTGCTGTGCATTATTTTGTATAAAGCAGACAGATTTATTGAAGGGGCAGCAATGTAAGATGGTGCTCAGTAAAGATACAACTCAGTGAGATCAGATATATATATATATATATATATGTATGTGTGTGTGTATGTGTGTATGTGTGTGTGTGTATGTGTGTGTGTGTGTATGTGTGTGTGTGTATGTGTGTGTATGTGTGTGTGTGTGTGTGTGTGTGTGTGTGTGTGTGTGTGTGTGTGTATGTGTGTGTGTATATATATATATATATATATATATATATATATGTATGTATATGTGTATATGTGTGTGTATGTATGTATATATATATCTATATATATATATATATATATATATATATATGTGTGTGTGTGTGTGTGTGTGTGTGTGTATGTGTGTGTATGTAGATATGTATATAAATGTTTCTGAGAATCTGCTTAACTATGAAGTATGATTTATAACAATTTCTATGAATACAATATTTTATTCTATTGGCAATAATGAGTTTGAGTAAATGCTCATATACAAGCAATTCAAGGTTTTTTTTGAAGCTGTTAACTGTATTTACATGACAGAAAATAGATGCATCCTAATATATGTAATGTCTGAATCATATTAGCCAAAGGTTTTGATTTAAATGAATGTTAGAACTTATTTTTCTCTCCTCTTGATTTCTAACATCAAGATTATTTGAATGTTATTTGCATACAAGTGTTTTATATTACATGGATGTATATAGTAGTATGAACAGTTTTTAAAAAAAAAAAAGGTTTATTTTAGTTTATATGATGCTGTTTTACCAAATGTGTAGTCTTGTCTTGCTAGATAATTGAATTGAAAACTGTTAACTTCAGTTAAATATAACTAGTATTAAATTGATAAGGTGGTAGCTGACGACTGCTGCTTAGGGTAGGGGGTTAACTTGAGTGGTAAATACTACTCTAAGTTGGAGTTTACAACTCCAGGCTGGATGCAAGGTTTAATCCTTACATTATTTTCACTTGTTCATTGTTATTTGTATATAGTTTTGACATCCACAATGTATTTTGTACATTCATTGTCACTACAAACAAAATTGAATCCTATACGAAATCCCATAAGAGATTCAATAAATACAGCTATATTTAAAGGTACACCTAAAGGAGGAGATGTAACAATACTTATCTTGTTATTTGTTATTTTGATCATAAGATTCTTAAGTTTTAAAAATGCCAAATGACATCTTTAAAAGGAATTTCTTTAAACATTAATTGATTGAATAATCCATGTAAAAGGGCAAGCCTAATAAGATACATTAATTTACATAAGGCCAACTTAGTCTTCCTACAAGAAACCCATCTCTTGAAAAAGATATTGATAAACTAGCCACAAACAAATATACAGTATTGGTTAGTTCAGAGCACACTCAGAAAAAAGAGGAGTGGCTATTTTATGGAATAAAAGTATGCCCATTCCTAAAACCATTAAGTCTTATCAGGATGACAAAGGAATGTTTTGTATGGTTACAATACAAATTAATGGGAAGACTTACACTTTAATTAATGTATATTGGATACCTGGAATTGATATTAATACAGTGAAACATCATCTTGATAAGATCATATCATTCTCTATAGGAGATATTATTTTAGCTGGTGACTTTAATTGTATACTACATGAAAGTGATACTACCACTATAGGAAAGAGAAGAATTACATCTAATGCAAAACATTTAAAGGATTTTGCTAATTCTTATCATTTGAATGATATTAATAATCAGATAGATTCAAAATCATTACCATACACCTTTTTTCTAACAGATACAAAACTTATTCAAAAATAGATAGGGTCTTTATTTCTAACCAGATGGTAACAGATTTAATTAATTCCAAAATCATTTCATGTCCTATATCTGATCATAATTCAATTGTTTTTGAATTCATGATAAAAATACTCATAATGTTCAGATCAAAAGGATACCAGCATACTTAACTCAACTAAAAGACTATAAAGAATATATACTTTCAGAAGTAAAACATTTTTAGACATAAATAACACTCCTGAAGTCTCCATTGTTTATGTTTGGGATGCCTTAAAATCATATCTATATGGACAAAGTATCAGATGGTATAATAATAAAAGGAAATCTTGGGATAAGGAATTGTTAGATATTCAAAGTAAATTAGACTCTTATAAACATAATAATAAAGAAAATATTATGGACAAGAAAGTTATTGAAGAAATAAACAAACTAAATGAGAAATACAAAGAAATTTTAACTCATAAAGTTAAAATAACTTTAGAGAAATACAAGTTTTGTCTTATTCAATAAGCCCCAAATACTTACATAGACTTAAAAATAAAACAAAAAGGTTGAATAAACAAAACCATATCAAAGAAATATTTTCTCTAAGGAAAAAGAAGAATGTTTCTAGTATACCAGAAATACTAGATGAATTTAGAAATCACTTTCACAAAATTAACCATAATAATATTAACATGGAACCTAAAGATAAAATAAAGGAGTTTATAACCACAAATATGAATAAAAAGCTTAATAAACAACAGATTAAACTATTGGACACGAGTATTTCATATACAGAAGTTATTACACAAATTAATAAGCTTAAATCAAGCAAAGCACCGGGTAATGATGGTATTATACCAGAGATATATAAAATCCTTTCTAAAAATACATATTCATTAATACATAAGGTTTTTATTTTGGCCCAAACTGAGTTAATAACCCCCCCATCTTGGCAATATACATTTATTTCGCCAATTTTAAAACCTAATAAAGATCCAACTAGATGTTCTTCATATCGGCCCATCTCATTACTTAATGTTGATTATAAAATGTTTATGAATATCTTTGCTGATAGATTGAAGACAATCATTCCCGGCATTATAGATATAGATCAGACAGGCTTCATTGTAAATAGAAATACTTTTGATAATATAAGAAGAACTTTAACATTAATAGATTTTGCAAATAGGAAAAAGAAAGATTTAACACTTATTAGTCTTGATATAAGTTCAGCATTTGATTCAGTAAGTTGGGACTATCTGTTTACCTTAATGAAGTGCACAAACTTCTCGGATGCATTTGTAAATCTAATTGAACACTTATACAAAGGATTGTTGGCTTATATTAAGGTAGGAACATATGTTTCACAAAAAATACCCATTCTTAAAGGTACAAAACAAGGATGTCCACTTTCTCCACTATTATTCACTTTAGTAATGGAGCCTTGGGCTAATTTGATCAGAAACAGTACTGACATAGAGGGTTTTGAAATAGATGAAAATACAACATCCAAAATTCAACTTTTTGCAGATGATGTTCTAATTACATCAGCAGGATCTAATTCTTCTATACAGTCTCTATTTGATAACATGATGAATTTTAAAAGTATTTCTGGTTTAATATTCAATGAAGAAAAAACTAAAATACTACCTATATATACACGAAAAATATTCTCATTAGTGATTTTACTAAATATGTACCCAATTCAGGTCAGATAACTTATTTAGGTATAATACTATCTAAAGATATTAAATCTATTATATATAATAATTATAATACCTGTTTTCTTAATATACAAAATCTTTTAATACCTGGAATAATATGTTTTTACTATGGAGGAGAGACTTACAATTATTAAAATGATAATATTCCCCAAGATTTTATACTTAATACAATCAATAATACTTCCACCTACAAAAATAATTATCAAGAAACTGAACACGCTAATGTTAAATTTCTTATGGGCACCTAATAGACCTAGGATTGCATTAAAGAAACATACTAATAGCTGGTCTCAAGGGGTATTTCTTTTCCAGACTTTAATTTATATACTATCTCTTCTATTGTAAAAGTTATTACTTTATTAATAGATCAGTCATATGTCACAAAATGGAAAGATTATTGGGAGCTAATTAGTATACACTTCATGAAAATCTCCTTAACACATAAAAATATGATTGTAAATAACTCCATGTTATGGTTACTAAAGGAATTTTGTACTTCACCTATTACACCTAAACATATGGTTTGTTACCCATTAAATATTATTATTAGTTATCGTAACTTTATATTCATGCACCCTAAGTATAGGGAATGGAATTTTATTGTATTTCCTATAATGTATACTCAGGGTATGCTTTTGTCATCTACTTCTGAAGGAACTCATTTAGCTATAGATAATGATCTAAAGTACTGGTATCAGTTGATATCTGATAATAAAGTTAAAAATCTAGATTTCTTAAAACAAGAATTTGATCTAAGAGAAACTTGCTGGTTAGAGGTTCAGACCTTTAGACAACATCTCATTAATAAAATAGATTTAATGTCTATAACTGTTAAAGAATCTATTCCAACACTGATTGATTACTTGATATTAAATTTACAACATAAAGTTTCTGATAAAGGTAAACTTTCATACATACATAAAGTTATCAGACAAGAAACTTTTTACAGTGTAGATTCATACTGGAATTATTTCACTTCTATTAATGGGGACCCACCAAATCAACAAGATAAACAATATATATTGGAATCTGCTTATAGAACTACGCCTTCCATTGTCTGGAGACTTTATACATGGAAATTTTACATAGATCTTTTTATACACCTTTGATGATGAATAAAATAAATAATAAAGATAATCTATGTAAGAGATGTAATGTAGAAATTAATGCTGACTGGGCTCATATGTTTTATGACTGTATAAAATTGAAAGAATACTGGAAGTCAATTAATGAATTTTTGCAGGCTCTTTTACAGATAATTTCATTATTTCTAAATCTCTTATATTATTCAACACACCTGTACCTCAAAGTGTTAAAAAGGTTAAGCTTCCCTTGTTATGGTCTATTCTAGCAGTGGCTAGGAAAATAATAACTAGAAATTGGATTTCAGATACACCTCCTTCGTTCAATGAATTTAAAAATGTTATGAATATAGTGTGCCATATGGAAATAAACACAATTAGGACTAGAACAAACAGAAAAACATCTTATTTTATTGTATGGGATAATTTACAAAATTTGTTAAAAAAAATTTTAATTTCAATAGCATGGTATTTTAGTTTAATTAATTGATCTGATTGTAGTGGATGTCTTTGTAAATACTTTAGTTGTTTTGTTGAATATTATAATAATACCTATTTTTAATTACTTGTATAAAATTGTTATGATATTTCTCTTATATGTTAAAACAATAAACCTGTTTTGAAAAAAAAAAAGATTTTTCTTGAAGAGTGCTAATGAGGAGCTTTGTTTGATATAGATAGGTAGTTTGTTCCAGAATATGGGAAGTCTCTGGGACAGGAATCTATCCCTCCAGCATGTTCTGTTTATTTTGGTGACAAGGTTTAGGTCCCTATTGCATGTAGCTCGGAGAGATTGGGATTTCTTTAAGTGGAGCATGTCCAGCAGCCTTAGGTTTGACAGAGCTTTGTATGTTAGGCAGACATCACCTCTGAATAGGCGATATGCAACAGAGTAAAGCTGGAGTTTTTTGAGACGGTCTGTGTAGGGCATCTGTTTGAGGCCGGTAATCATCTCTGTGAGGTATTTCTGTGGCCATTCCAGTTGTAGATGTCTTTTGAGGTACATACCAAAAGGGGCGCTGTATTCTATAATTGGTCTAATGAGTGACCTCTTTTTTCCTGGATGAGAAACCTTTTGTGATGAGGTGTGCCACGTAGAAGGATTTACTGACTACTGTGGCAATGTGATTATCAGAGGAGAGATTACTGTCCATCTGTGTCCCAAGGTCTCTTATCACACTTTTGGTGTGAAGTAGACTACCACCTATGTGGTAGTTCATGGGTACAGTTTTTACCAAAAGGGATGACAATGCACTTTTTGGCATTGAACTTGAGGCCATGGCTTTAACACCAGGCATATGTCTCAGTGAGGCCCTTTTGTAGGATGTCCGCATCATTAGGAGTTTCGATTATGGCTCATAGTTTGCAGTCATCTGCAAACTTCGTTAGCCAAAGACCTTCTGTGTTAGCCTGTACTTCAGAGAAGTAGATACCAAACAGGAGAGGACCCAGGACTGAACCCTGTGGTCACTGGTCTGAAATCGGATTTGGAGTCTGCTACTTTCACAGTGTGGGTTCTGTCAGTGAGCCAGTTGGCAACCCATCTTGAGACATAGGAATTTATACCTAGTTTAGTGAGTTTATCTATAATTCCACAGTGGGGGAAAGTGTTGAAAGGTTAGGTGGCCGAAAGGTGTGGTATGAATTATAGCCTGGTAATGCAGGGATGCTCTCTGGAGCCTTGAACCAGGTCTCTGTCACTGCACAGATGTCGATGTTCTCCATTTTAAAGAGTGACTCAAGTGAGTACATTTTAAGGTTTAGACTTCTAGCATTGAGTAGCATTACCCTCAGATTTTGCTTGCTTGTACCTGTTACGGTGGTGAATTTGTCAATTGAACCTTGCCTAAAAAGGCACTATAGGGGTGGCATGAGCCTTAGCCAGTATCCGGAATCCCAAGGGCGACGGGTGCAGGCCATCTCTGGCAAAGCATCATGGTCTATCGATCATGTCATCCCAGGCAGATAGATACTGGAACCCCTTAGAATGACACCAGAAGCTTAACCAATTGTTGAAGTCAGTCATTGTGTATTTGTGCTGTGGTATCATTCTGGGTGATGGCAGGATGCTACTCAGAGCTAGGTTCATACCTACCTGGGCTACAAGGTGGGACAACTCCTCCATGTCTCTCTTCATGTAGGCCAGAGAGGTGCATCTCAGGTCATTCATACCAACATGGACAATGACAGAGTCATATGTGTACTTGTTGTGGAGTGACCTGAGTGCGTGCCTTATGTGACGGATACTGGCACCCGACAGGCAGCTGACAGTAACTTTCTCCTTGTTTAGCCTGGTGAGTGGAACAACAGTGTGCCTGACTATGGAGTCAACTATGACTAGAGTGTTGGGTATGTTATTATGCCTTATGGGCTGTGGTTGAGTGACACCCTGAGTTTGTGGGCTTTGTGTCATTTGGGTTGTGTTGGAGGGGGTGGAGGTTGCTTGTATTTCTGTACTGACAGTCCCTGTCGCTTGAGCAGATTTTTATTGAGAACCTCCACAAATGTAGGTGTGTGTTTTGTGTTTCTATGTGTGTGTTTTGGTGGTGTAGGTTTTGAGGCACTATATGATGACTGTGGTGTGGTGCAAGTGTTTATCTTCTCTTCTTGACTGTCTAGTCCAGTCTTTGGTGAAGAGAGCATTGCTTCCAGTTTGGCTGTATAAGTGCATCTTTCACAGGTTGTAGTTTTGGGTGGTAGGAGGGGAGGGTTGTCTGTGTACATGAGGCAATTGCTGCATTGCCCCAAGATGCCCAGATTCATCAGGTAGACTGGAGAAAACACCAGGAGCTCACCCTTAGATATGCTTATTTATTAAGTACTAAAAACTGTTTGTTTTCCTCTAGACAAGTGAGGAAAGTTGAGTGCTGTAGTAATTTGTAGCTTATTTAGTGCTTACAACAAGTTCTGAGCAAGTGCTGAGCTCAAAGAAACAGATTTGATTGTTAAAAGTAAAAAACTGGCTAGTTCTAAGGGAATATTTGAAGAGCAGACTTTATGGCGCCGGAAATAGTTTAACCTTAGCTAAGCGACGATGCATAAAGATTTTATTTATTTTTTTTATACATAAGCTACCTAGTGCTTGCCCCTCCCACTGATAAGCTAGAAGGCTTCCCTGCAACACAGAAAGGCTTGGGGGCTCAGAAAATTACAAACAGTCCTGGATACAGCAAATCTATATCTGGACTAGACTACTCGCAGGAAAGGCAGAACACAAGCTTATCAATTTTTTTTTCGGAAAGTGGAAAGGGAAAAAGGAGAAGCAGAATATAATTCAAGGTTAAGAAACTAAGTGGGTTGGCCTTCTCAAATGCTCTCCCTGTATTATGTAGAATGAGGTAATGACAGTAGACTGGGAGGAGTGTCCCAGATCAGATTTATAGTAGTGGTGGACAACTGCAAAGCCACCATGTATAAGAACAGGATACCAATAGGGAGTGAGGGTGGGAAACAAAAATCAGAACAAACAAACCCAAACAGATGCTTAACAAATGTAGAAAATTTCCAGTTAATACCTCACACACAGTGAAACTAGCTAGAAAAGTATGCAGCAGACAATAAAAGTGCTATAAATAACTCGTAAAAATAAGAAATAAACAGGATACTTAATGTTATATATCGTAGATCAGAGTTTTCTCAGTGCTCTTCTTCTGATTAGCTCAGTGTGAAATGGTCAAAACACTCACAAGTTAACTTCATAAGTAACAGAAAGCTGAAACCTGAAACAACTTTTTAAAAAGCTCGAAAGAACCAATGAGGTGCTTACTCCAAGCCGTAGTTCAGGTAACCCCAATCAGCTAGTGACCATAAACACTTCCCTCTCACTGAAATGGAAGAATGGCTCTGGCTAAACTAAGATGGCCTGGAACATGTGCTCAGACACACAGCCTCTACAAACAAACAACTAGGCCCAAAACACAAGCCTCAATACGGACAATGCTACAACTACCCACACTATGTGGGTAGAAAGAAAACTGCAGAAATGTTTATCACAGCAGAAAAGCAGCAGTGAGCCTTTAAATGAAAGTATTAAAACAGATAAAGGAGCAAGGAGACTCTAGAGAATACTTTTAACTGTAAACAAATAAGTTATATGATACACTCCTTGGCAGGAAATCAGAACAAACAAACCCAAACAGATGCTTAACAAATGTAGAAAATTAGAAGTTATGTACTTACCATAACGTTCCATCTGAGTAGGTGGATTCATTTGTCTGCAACCTGTGGGTATGGATCCGATATCGAATCCGAACCTGCATGGTTTATCCAGCTATGGATCCGAGCTCCTAGCTCCTCCCCTCACCCATAATGCCCTGCTCTCCCTACATGACCTCAGATCGAGTTTGCCCTGCACCAACTACCCTAACCAAAGGGTAACACACCCTATGCAGGAAACTGATAAGGCCAGGGGGATAGGAGAGCGGGATGGTTGCAGACAAATGAATCCACCTACTCAGATGGAACGTTATGGTAAGTACATAACTTCTAAATCTGAAGTAGGAGAATTCATTTGTCAGCAGCCTGTGGGACAGAGTCCCCAGCTACCTGAATCTTGGGTGGCCATCATGGAAGGATATTCCGGAGCACCGCGGAGCCAAAGGATGCTCTACCTCTAGAAGTGACGTCCAGCTTGTAATGAGAAATAAAGGTATGAAGCCCAGGTGGCTGATGAACAAATGTCATCCAGAGGAACCCTTGACTTAAAGGCCGCTGAAGTAGAGACAGACCGGGTCGAATGAGCATGGACTCCCTCCGGTGCGGGCCTCCCAGAGGCTTGGTACGCCAACAGAATACACTGAGAAATCCAGCGTGACAAAGAAACTTTGGAAATTGGTTTACCCAGATTGAATTTGGCAAAAGAAATGAAAAACTGGTCTGATTGCCTATGACCAGCTGTCCTATGAAGGTAAAAACGAAGCTGCCTGTGAACATCCAAGGAATGCAGCTTGTATTCGCCTTTGTTTTGATACTTCGGGAAGAAAACAGGGAGGTTGATGGACTGATTAATGTTAGCCTCCGAAGCTACTTTAGGAAGAAAGGAGGGATTGATCCTGAGGTACACCCGGTCCGGATGAAAAATCAAATAAGGCGGTTTCATGGACAGGGCCTGAAGCTCTGAAACTCTCTTAGCCGAAGTAATGGCTACCAAGAAAGCGGTCTTAAAGGACAAGTGCTTAAGATCGACTGTGGCCGCAGGTTCGAAGGGGGGAGCGGTCAAGGCCTGAAGTACCAAGGAAAGATCCCACGGGGGAACCGTTTCTTTGACAGGGGGTCTGAGCAAAAAGGTGCCTTTTAGGAAGGTTTTGCATAACTTAGCCGACATAAGAGGCCCTGAATCGTGTCCAACATGGTAATGCGATATGGCCGCCAGCTGAACTTTAACCGTGGAACTACTGGCGCCATCCTTAAAGAGAGTAGTACGGAAATCTAGAACCAAAGGAAGGGGAGCCGTGAAAGGATGTAGGCCTTGCCGCTCTGCCCAAATGGAGAAATGCTTCCATTTACTGCGGTAAATTTTTCTGGTAGAGGGCTTGTGGGCCGCTACCAGAATGGCCTTAACTGGGGACGAGATACTGGGAGTCCTGATTAGGAGTGGAACTGGAGCAGCCAAGCAGTCAACTTCAGGTTGTCCAGGTTCTTCGGAGTTGGAAGGTTCGACGGATGTGATATCAGATCCGTAATGGGATCTAGAATCCAAGGTGGATTCACTGAATGAGACCTTAGGTAAGGGAACCAGATCTGTCGAGGCCAGAACGGGGCAATGAGGATCATTCTGCACCCCAACCGAGAGGCTTTCTGAAGTACTTGTAGCATCAGAGGTAGAGGGGGGTATGCGTAAAGAAGACCTGGAGGCCAAGCATGCACCAGAGCGTCTCTCGGAGAATCCCCTGGAGGGGGGATTAGAGCGAAAAAACTGTCGCACTTGGCGTTTAAAGGAGAAGCAAAGAGATCGCAACAGGGAGTTCCCCACTGTGCGAAGATACGTTTCGCTACTTGAGAATTGAGAGACCACTCGTATGGGGAGAGAATGGTGCGACTGAGCTTGTCCGCTAGGATGTTGGTCCGACCCGGAATATGCGTTGCGATGAGAAAGCTGTTGGTGGAGATCGCCCATTCCCACACTCTCATGGCTTCTCGACATAAAGGGTAATACCTGGTTCCCCCTTGTTTGTTGATGTACCAGACCACCGACATGTTGTCTGATTGAATCGTAATTGTTCCCAGGGGAAGGAGGGCCTGAAGTGCTTGCAACGCCAAGAGCACCACCCTCATTTCCAGAACATTGATATGCAGGGAGGTCTCTGAATCGCTCCACGTGCCTTGGACCATCCGGCTCGCAAAATGCCCCCCCCCACCCGAGGCGGGAAGCGTCCGTGGTCACTGTGGCGAGAGGGGGAGATGCACAAAAGGGGCGGCCCCTGTGGAGGTCCGGAGAATGGAGCCACCACAAGAGAGACCGCTTGCAAGCCTTGCTGATTGCAATGGGATGATACAGGGGGAGGGAGAGAAATGACCATTGCACCTGAAGTGTCAATTGAAGCACCCGCATGTTCAAGCGGGAGTGCGGAAGAAGAGTAATCGCTGCCGCCATAGACCCTAGCGCCCTCAGGATCAATTCCGCAGGTGATGAGCTGGAGTGAAGGATGGCCCGCACCTGGAGTCGCAGATTCCGAACCCTGTCGGTTGTGAGAAAGGCTCTTAAATTTCTCGTGTCTAACCTGGCTCCTATAAATTCTATTGTTTGAGTAGGGACCAGGTTGGACATCTCTATGTTTACCGTAATGCCTAGCTTGGGAGCTAGACGAAGGAAGGAGTCTCTTGCCAAAGAAAGTAGATGCCTTGTTGGGGCGGTGAGAAGCCAGTCGTCTAGGTACGGAAAGACCTGCACCCCCTGAAGCCTCAGGTGGGCCGCAACAACTGCTAACACTTTGGTGAACACCCTGGGGGCTGTGGTGAGACCAAAGGGAAGGACCCTGAACTGGTAGTGACTGGCTCCCAGCCGGAAGCGAAGAAACCTCCTGGATCGTCTGTCCATCCTAATGTGGTAGTGCGCGTCCTTGAGGTCTATAGAGCACATCCAGTGATTCTCCCCTAGAAGGGGGAGGATGGACTGCAAAGTGACCATCCGGAACGTCTCTTTGGGAACTGACAGGTTCAACATGGACAGGTCTAGAATGGGTCTGAGGTCCCCTGTCTTTTTTGTCACTAAAAAGAACCTGGAGTAGAACCCTGATCCGATCTGGTCTGGGGGGACGGGCTGGATGGCTCTTTTTCTCAGCAGATGGCCAATTTCTGCTGAAGCGGCCTCCCTCTGATCGGGTGGAACATCGGGGAGGATTTTTAACTTTGGGAGATGAATAAAGGGGATCTTGTAACCTCTGGATATAATCCGGAGTACCCAGAGGTCCGATGTAATGGACTCCCATGCCGCTAGGTGCTCCGAAAAATGTCCCCCGACTGCCTCCAGAGTGGAGCAGCCGGGCAACCCCTCAGGGTTGCTGCGTGGGCCATTCAGAGAAAGGTTCCCTGGACCCAAAGTTCCTGGGAGCCCCTCTGCCTCTAGGGCGGCGTCCTCCCTGTCCTCCTCTGCCGCGGAAGGACTGGTTGTCCGGAGCGGGCTGGGAATGCTGCGACTTCCGGAACCACATCTTCTTCTGACCCTTTTGGTTCCTAGAGTAGGACCTCTGGGGCACAAAGAAGCGGACTCCGGCAGACAGCGTCTTCCCGTCCTTCTCGCTCTGAACCAAGGTATCGCGAACCGTCTTGCCAAAAAGGGCAGAACCGTCAAAGGCGTCATGAAGACGCCTTGAAGGGCTCTGTAAAATCGCAGTGGCGGAGCCAGGCCTGCCGTCTTGTGACTAGGCCCGCTCCCGCAGCTCTAGCGGCTCCCTCGGTAGCGTGGGAAAGTAACCGCATAGAGGTATTAGTCACCGAACGGAGAGTGGCCATACGGGTGGAGTGCATAAGTTTGTCCTCCTCCGACATGGACTCTGGAGGGGATGCAGCGTATTCCTTGATAAGATCGCGCTGCATCCTGATGACGTGTGCCAAATAGTTGAGCGCCCTCACTGAGAAGGTCGCTGAACTAAACATTCACTTCCCCAAATGGTCCATCATCCGAGACTCCTTGCTCGGGGGATAGACTGAGGGACTCTCCTGGGCGAGTTCCCTCTTAGTGGCTGCTGCCGACAGCATGGCATCTACCGGGGGTCCCTTGCTCCAGTGGGCACGGTCAGCAAGGGGACTAAGGATCCTGTCGGGCCTCTTAGGGATTGGCTCCACGGTGTCCGGTTCCTTCCACGCCCTGGTGGTAATAAGGTCCACCAGGGGGTCGGCAGGAGGGGACACCCAAGAGGTAGACGGGCCCGCTTCAAATGCCTCCAAGAACACTGACTCGTCTGAGGAAGACTTTGGGGCAGACCACCCACCTCTAATCCGTAACATTTCCATGATGTCTCCGAAGGAGACATCCTCAGGGGGAGATCTTGGGGAGCCTTCCCCTTCCTCCAAGTCAGTGTCTTCAGTTAAAGACTCGGGGTAGTCTATGTGCCTCCTCTTGCACGAATGCTTGCGAGGTGCTTCCTCGGGGGGGGCTGTCCAAGGAGCCCTCGCCAGCCATGTCCAGAACCGCAGGAACTGCTTGGGGCAGTGAAGCGGGCTGTCCCAGTGGCTGGGTGATGGAAGTCTGGCCCAGAGCAGATGGAGTGCGTGACGGAGCCGAAGCAAGGGCCAGGGGTCCGGATGCCCTCAACAGAGCCCTCTCCACTACATCAAAAGCCGAGGGGGAGCCAGCTTCGACAATAGGATCCGAAAGTCGGCTTCCCCTCGGATCGGATGAGCAGATCGGAGCCGGCGCCGAGCCCCTTGGATCCGAGGGACCAGTGTGCTCCGACAAGGACGGCGCCGAAGGCACACTGAGTCCCTCTGATCCGAAGCTCGGGCCAAGGCTCCGAGAGGTCGGATCCGACAGACTCGAGGGCAGGGTCGGATCCGAAGTACCCAGTACTGTCGGCGCCGACCCACCCCCGGCTCCGAGCGCTCCGAACCCGGGTTGCGGGTCGGAGAAGGAGCAATGGACTTAAAAAATGGGGTCGAGCTCCCCCCCAGAGTGGGGGAGGCAGGAGCACTCCCATCTGCATCTGGGCCTGGATGAACCTTCGCATCATCCGGTCCAGATCAGCATCGGAGAGGCTGTAAGTAGACCTCGACGAGGCTACCGAGGTAGGCCTTGAGTGTCGCCTCGATAGCCTCGACGGAGGTCAGGTCTCCTCATCCTCAGGCTCCGGTGAAAAGCACGGGGACCGGAGCCGAGGAGGGGGAGAGCCAGCAGCCAGAGAGGCCGGAGGAGAAGCCCGCTTAGCCGGCGGGGCCGAAATGGAGGTCACGGCCTGCCGCTTGTGGTGCTTCTCTCTCCGATCCTTTTTCCTGGCTTCCCTCCCCTCCGACCCTTTGGCGGGAGTTTGAATCCCGGGTGGAGGAGGGGGAGCAGGCAAGGCAGGGACTGCCAAAGCAGTGACCACCAAGGGAGCGGGGGCCGAAGCCGAGTCTGGGGGCAAGAGTCCCACCAAGACCAGCTTCGACCTCCGCTCCTTCAATGCCCTGGGGTTGAACCCTGCACAGATTGAACACCCTGAAGTGAGGTGTTCAACCCCAAGGCATCGAACGCACCGAGTGTGGCCATCAGCAGGGGAAAGCTTATGGCCACACTCGGAGCACTTTGAAAACACAGCCTTTGGGGCCTCAGACATTACTATTATTATTATTTTTTTTTTTTTTTTTTTTTTTAATAGTAACAATAAAGTAAAGTAAAAACAACACTCACACAAAGGCCCCAAAGAAACACACACACACACACACACACACCAACTACACAGCCAGCGAGGGGAGGGTAAAACTAAATTAAATTAACCCAAAAAATATAAAAGTAGAAGGGGAACCTATATCTTTCACACAAATTTAAAGTTTAAAACAATTTTAAACACCCTTTAACAAGAAAATATCAACTTAGCTTTAGGAGCTCAGAAGACCAGCCTACACCATGCGCGGCAAACTAGATCTGAGGTCATGTAGGGAGAGCAGGGCATTATGGGTGAGGGGAGGAGCTAGGAGCTCGGATCCATAGCTGGATAAACCATGCCGGTTCGGATCCGATATCGGATCCATACCCACAGGTTGCTGACAAATGAATTCTCCTACTTCAGATTTTCCAGTTAATACTTCACACACAGTGAAACTAGCTAGAAAGGTGTGCAGCAGACAATAAACGTGCTATAAATAACTCGTAAAAATAAGCAAAAAACAGGATACTTAATGTTATATATTACAAATCAGAGTTTGCTCAGTGCCCTTCCTCCCATTAGCTCAGTGTGAAATGGCCCTTGGAGTTTGTTCTTTTGAGGATACACTGTACCATTGTTTGCTGCTGCCCTGGCCCCTTCAACTAGCTCTTCATGCTTCAGTTCTGGGGTTATTTATCAATCCCAGATCCTTTTGCTGATCACTCCTTCAGCTGATACTTGGCACTAAGGTTCTTTGTGGCCCAGGAGTAGCACTTTGAATTTACTTGCATTTAACCTCATGTCGTCTTTCTTGCCTACCTGATCAGCTTTTCCAAGCTCTTCCTTGGATTCATTCAGCCATCCCTCACCATTGCTATAGCTCTCAGAGGTCATACATTATGAAGTATGTCAGTCATGTTAGCCATAAAATATCCTTTGTACTAAAGAGATGGCAGTTTTCCGCATTTACTACTTGAAATGTAGAAATGTTGTAATCTGTGAACACGGACATTGGAGAATTTCTAGAAGACCACATTTTTTGCTATTGCCCTGTCAACATCTCTTGTAAGTTTGTCATAAATCTGAATCAGAACTGAGTGATTACTGATGTTAGGTAGTCCAATCTCACCTTCATTTTTACATATGGGTTCAGAGCCAATCCTCGGCTCTGACTCGGACGATTTTCAAGCTCGAAGACTTGTGGTTGGCTCGTAACTAAGCAGGAATCCCATGGTGCACCAGTGCAATCCCCAGATCTCATTTGCCACATCGACGAGTTCGGATGTGCTTCTCTTGGCTCTGTCTAAGTCTTTTGCATTTTTTATTAACTAGTGATTTTTTGCATATTTACTGGATATATATATATATATATATATATATATATATATATCCAGTAAATATGCAAAAAATCACTAGTTTTATATATATATATATATATATATATATATATATATATATATATATATATACAGTTTCGCCATTTTTCTGTTATTTACTGGAAAGTATACATATAGGGCTTAATTGCCTTGTGGTCTTGTGTGACCAGTAGTAGTAGTATCCTATGTATCAGTAGTTAGGCACAGTTGCGCTTTATTGCCTAGATCACCATTCTTAATCAATAGGGGCTCCTATTGATTAATTTCCTGTTAATCGGTTATTGTTAATTAGTGGTCTTTGGTGGGGATCCGCTAAAGTCTTAATCACTTTTACAGTTGCAAATTTTTTTTTACCTTCTTGAACGTGTGTGTGTATGGTGTGGTATACTTGGTCTGTTCGGATTAGAAGACCCAGTTCTTCACAGGGCTAGGCCCGTTTAACTTAGAGGACCTAGTCCTCGTGTAATTCTTCTGCAGGGCTAGGCCCATTTTAGTTAGAGGACCTAGCCTCAGTTATTCTCTTCTCTTTTCTCCTCTGGTTGCTTGTGTGTTTGCAATGTCTAAGGATAGCAAGGAGCACAAACCCTCTGGGTTCAAAAAATGTATGAAGTGCTCTTAGAAAATGTTTTTGATGGATGGCCACAGTAGCTGTGTCTACTGCTTGAGAATCATGTTTGTTCTGTCATGCTTTCTCTGCTAGAGTGTTGCAGGAGAGAAAGAACAAACTGATACTCGGGGGTCTTCAGAAGACCCCTGATACTCAGGGGTCTTCTGAAGCCAACCTTCGAGGAAGCCTTATCTGTTTTTTCGGCTTCTTCGTCTAAGTCTTCAAAGTCAAGATCTGACTCAAAATCAGTTCAAAAAGGCCTTCTGTGGCACAGGCCGGTGTTTTCGTGCCGCCGTCCAAATGAACAAAATCTGCCTCCTCGACTCAAGTCTTCTGTGCCGTAGGAGAGCACCATGGTTTCAGAGTTGGTCACAGCTGCTTCGTTGCCGACTGCTGAACCCTTGGAAATAGTTGACTGTTCTACTCGGTGCCGGTCTGTAGAGTCCCTACCTGTCTCCTTGCTGGTCAAATCTCCAATGCCCGCTAGGTCGAGATCCCCAACTTTATCTCCTCGATCTTCCAGGAGTCTTTCAGAAGAAGATGTGGAGAGGGTAGTACTGAGACTCCTGAAGTCGTCTGCTCTGCCTACATTTTTGTTGGCTCTGACCCAGTCGGCTCCGGAGCCACTCAAACCAGTTTTGCCCTCATCCGTGATTCCTCCTCCGAGCCATGTTGGCTTTTTGGAGCCGAAGTGCTTCTTACCAATGGAAGAACCCTCGGTTCCGGCTCCCCTTGCTGTTGCATTGGAGCCGAGTTCGGCTCCGACACGTTCGGCTCCATCTGTTGTGTCCAGGGACCGAAGCTCTTCTGTCAGCGCTGATGGGGAGGGTTTGAATTTATCTTCGTCGGTTCCGTGCCTTCCTCTCGGTACTTCTGCCAGGGTGAGCTCGGAGCCTGCATCTATCTCGGAGCTGATGGCTCAGGCTCCGGCACCATCCTTTGTCTCTTCGGAGCGGGGACTGTCTTCAGAGCCGGAGCGGTCTGATTTTGAGGTGATGAGGAGTGTGCTGTCACAGTCTACAGCCCCTGCCAGTGGTACAAGCACTCTTCCCCCAGGGCACCCACTTTGGTCTCATTATCTACACTCTCCGGAGACAGCAGAGACCCGCAGCCTCAGGAGCCACCAGCTGGTAGCCCCCACTCTTCCGGGGCCTCCCCAGAAGGTCCTTTCGAGGAGCCCCCTCAGAAGAGAGTATTGCAAGAGGAAGCATATTGACTCCCAGGATGAGTCTCTGACATTGGACACTGACCTCAAGGAGTCGGAGGGGTACCCCAAGTCGTCCTCTGATGATGTCTCTTTTGTGGACATTCCAGAGATCCTTAAACAGAGGTGCGACTGGCCCACTGTCAACCCTTCTGATGAGGAGTCTGTGTACCTGAAGGCTTTCGGGTCTCAACCCTCTGCCTCTTGAGTGTCTCCACCTTTCGGCGAGCTAATGGATCTGGTTAGTCAGAAGGTGTGGGATACTCCTGATGCCGTGGAGCCGGTTCCTCGAAGACCAAATAAGTTCCTGTCTGCCCCTCCTGGAAAAGAATTCTTGTCTAAGGGCGTTCCCTTAGATGTCATGGTGGTGGCGGCAGCCACGAAGAAGGAGTTGGCGGAGACGTCTTCCTCTGTTCATCCGCCAAACGAGGAATCCCAACAGATGGACAGATTTGGGAAGCATGTATTTAGTTCAGCGGCTTTTACACTTTGATCTCTGAATTATCTTACCCATTTCACAAGGTTGCAGAGGGATCTCCTCAAGGAGTTAGGAGATTCCATACAGGGTGCTTGTCCTGAGGGAGTCCCTGATAGGATCTCTGCTCAGTTGTCCATCCTAAATTCGGTAGTTAACTCCTCCATGCGGCTCATCTCCCATGTGGCTGATGGAGCGAGCAGAGCAGCGGGTTCAGGAGTTGCCCTTAGGCGCCACTCCTGGATGCGCTTGTATAACTTTGCGGAGCCTTTTAAGTCCACCTTCACCAACACTCCATTTGATGGTTCCTCCTTGTTTGGTCTCAGGGTGAAAGAAGCACTCACTCGGTGTGAGCAGGAAGGAAAGACTCTCTCTGCCGTGGGAGTCCATTTTACCATCCCCTCTCGACCATACCCCAAAGGTCAAAGGGGAGGTAAAATGTGGTTCAAAAAGTCCCAGAGGGCCTTTCCGGACACGCACAGTGAATCCTCCTTCAGAGGCAGAGGAGAAGGAAATGGTAGATATCGCCCTAGAGGCAGGGACGGTCCGCAATGCCAGCAAGGCCGTGATTCCTTTCGAGGGCGGCCTTATCAGCGCTCCTGATGTGGGGCCCGACTGCGTTTCTCTGGGGACAGTCGGGGGTCGCATCTCTTTGTATTCAGAAGCCTGGCTAAATATAACCCAAGACAAGTGGGTACAAAGAGTTGTTAACAGAGGCTATATCATACCCTTTTCCCTTCCACCGTTTGTTCCCAAGAAGATCCAAGATGTTCCACCCAATCACAGGGATCAGGCAACTGCGGAGATCAACAAGTTGCTCTCAAAAGAGTCATCCAGCCTGTCCCAGCAGACCAGACAGAATCCGGAACTTACTCTAGGTTCTTTTTAGTCCCAAAACGAACCGGAGACTGGAGGCCAATATTGGACCTCAGCAGATTAAACGAATCCATGAAAAAGGACAAGTTTCGGATGGTCACACTGCAGTAGATACTCCTGTTGTTAGGGAAAGACTATTGGATGTGCTGTCTGGGTCTGCAAGATGCCTACTACCATATAAAAATGGACAAGACATCAAGGAGGTATCTGCGCTTCCAGCTGGGAGCCAGCCATTATCAGTTTCATGCTCTGCCCTTTGGTCTCACCACAGCCCCCAGGGTGTTCACCAAATGCATGGCAGTAGTGATAGCTCACCTGAGACGTCAGGGATTCCAGGTGTTTCTGTATTTGGACGACTGACTCCTGACCGCCCCCACCAGGCATCTACTCCTCCACAACAGGGATGCCACCAAACAGCTTTGTGCTCAACTAGGGATCTCCATAAAATGGGAAAAATCTGCATTACTGCCCTCGCAATCTGTGATTTTTATAGGAGCAGAGGTAGACACAGTGGATATGACAGTTTGTCTTCCCCCTGAAAGAGCACAAAACCTCATCTCACAAGTTCAGCATCTTTTTCCGCTTCAGAAGGTCAAAGCAAAATGGATTCTTCAACTCCTTGGAACGACGGCTTCAACCATTCTGTTAATACCTTTAGCCAGGTTGCACATGAGAATCCTTCAATGGCTCCTGTTTTCCCAGTGGTCATTCCAATATCTAACGCTGAATCACCCTATTCTGCTGATGGAATCATGCAAAAAGGACCTTCGTTGGTGGATAGCCCCCAACAACTTGTTCATGGGAGCTCCCTTTGTGCCTACCCAACCTGTTGCCACTGTGACCACGGATGCCTCCCAGGTTGGGTGGGGGTGGGGGGCATTATCATGGCAGGACTGTCCACGGCACATGGCAAGAACATGAGGCTCATCTGCATATCAACGTTCTGGAGATGAGAGCGGTGCTTCTGGCATTGCAAGCACTTCAGGACCTTCTTCCTCCAGGGACGATTGCGATACAATTGGACAACATGTCAGTTGTGTGGTATATCAACAAACAGGGCGGTACCAGATCTTACCCACTCTTTCGAGAAGCCATGCGAGTTCGGGAATGGGCGATTTCTTCCCATCGCTTTCTGGTGGCAGCGCACATTCCGGGGACAACCAACGTGATAGCCGACAAGCTGAACTGGGCAATTTTACTGCCCCACAAGTGGTCTCTGAAATGGGAAGTAGTGGAACAGATTTTCCGAAAATGGGACAACCTTGCTGCGACCATTTTTGCCAGTCCAGTCAATGCCAAGTGCAGCAGTTATTTTTCCCCAATTCCCCCTCCGGGGGAAACACCCAGAGACGCTCTGGTCCACGATTGGCCCACGGGACTTCTCTATGCTTTTCCTCCATTCCCTCTTATCCCCAAAGTGATACAGAAGGCCAATCGACTGGGAAGCAAGTTGATTGTCATTGCTTCTTACTGGCCTTATCAGGTCTGGTTCCCCTTCCTCGAGCCTCTTCCCCTTTCCAATCCGTGGGATTCTGGACCCAGTTCCAGATCTATTGACCCACATGTCGGGTTCGCTACACCCCATTCTCCACACCCTTAAATTGACAGCTTGGCTGCTCCAGTTCCAGCTCTAGTCAGGCTTCATGATGCTTCGTCATCAGTGTCCCATATTCTTTTATCCTCGCATAAACCCTCAACCAGAAGGCTGTATGACAGTAAATGGAAAAGGTTCTCTATTTGGGCACAGAAAATGAAAGCAGATCCTTACACCGCTCCCGTTCCTGTGATTCTGGAATTCCTTTCGGTGCTTTTTCAGCAGGGATTTGCCATGGCCACTATCAAAGTGCAATTGGTGGCAATCTCACATTTTTATTTATGGTCTCCAAATGTCAACCTTATGTCTCATAAGCTATACAAGACTTTTTTGAGAAGAGCCACTTTACTGAGACCGCCATTACAAGAACTTGTGGCTTCTTGGGACTTAAATTTTGTGTTGTCCAAACTAACATCCCCTCCCTTTGAACCATCTCATTCATCTTCCTTAAAATATTTGTCTTGGAAGACTGTGTTCTTAGTAGCTATTACATCAGCCAGACGTGTTTCTGAGCTACAAGCCCTGTCTATTAAGCCACCTTATTTAGTCCTTCATAAAGACAGGGTTTCTTTATGTACCAATCATTCGTTTGTTCCCAAAGTTTGTTCTTCTGCCACATTGAACCAGTCCATTTAGCTTCCAGTTTTCTTTCCCAGTCATAGCAATGCAGACGAATATCGTTTCCACCAGCTGGATGTTCACAGATAGCTACGTTTTTATTTGCAACGGACCAAAGAATTTTGGAAGTCAGACCAGTTGTTCGTTTCTTTTTCCTATTCCAGATTGGGCTTACCAGTTTCTAAGGTGACATTGTCTAACTGGATTTCGAGTTGCATAGCTTTCATCTACAGTTCGGAGGGCAGACCTTTACCCCACAGGATCAAGGCTTACTCTACCAGGTCTCTGTCTACCTCTGCAGCCTTTCAAGCCAGGGTACCAATTGATCATATCTGTGCAGCACCTACTTAGGCTACCCTTCACACCTTCATTACTCATTATAAGTTGGATTTGGCTTCTAGGGGTAGAGCATCCTTTGTCTCCATGGTGCTCAGGAGTATCTTCCAATGAGCCACCCAAGAATAAGGCGCTAGGGATGCTGTCCCATATGTAAACATGAAGGTGAGATTGGACTGCCTAACATAAAGAAGTTATGCACTCACCATAATGTTCCATGTTGGTAGTCCATCTCACCCTTCATTTTTGCCAACCCGCCCTCCTGCCCCCATCCTGGAAGATCTGGAGGTAATACTTTAAATTTCTTGGTTGGCAACCTTTCAGTATTGGTTTGTTGGTTAGGGGTTTCTTTCTGTTTCTAGTGAGCAGCAAACAAGATCTGGGGATTGCATTGGTGCACCATGGGATACCTGTTTAACCACGAGCCAACCAAAAGTCTTTGAGCTTGAAAATCGAGTAGGAGCCGAGGATCGGCTCCGAACCCATATGTAAAATTGAAGGGTGAGATGGACTACCAACATGGAATGTTATGGTGAGTACATAACTTATTTTTCCTTACCATGAGCCCATGTGCTGTTGTCATAGAGGTTGTTGTCCATTATGAAAGCATCTAGCTTTCCCTCTGGATTCCCCGTTAGTTTCCCTACCAATGAGTTTAGGCTAATAGGACTGTAGTTGCTCAGATTTTTCTTCTAATTCCACCTTGTACAAAGCTACTACTCTTGCCTTCTTCGAGTCCTCATGCACTTCAGAACTGGCCAGTGATCTGTTGAGAATCTCTGTTAGGTGATCTGCCAGTACAGTCACCAGATTCATGAAGACCACTGAAGGCAACACATCTGATTCCTTTGCATGTGCTAGCTTTTCTTAAAGCAGCCAGGTCCTGCCCCGTCTCCTCTCACTCTCTTTCTTTCTTACTCTCTCTGTTGGTATCAATCCAGTGCTTTCCCTACCAGCATGGCATTCTTCCCTACTTTTCATTCAGGAAAGCTGAGTCAGAGAGTTAATTCAGTACTTCTGCTATGTCCATCATATTGATCACTGCTGCAGTAGCCTAAGCTGCATGAATTGTATCCTATATTGAATCCTACATAGAATATAACAGCGGGCCAGCTTCCAAAGCTTCAGAGCACCTTCCATGTGCCCACACTATTAGCTTGAGCTGAGTTAACTAGAAGACAGGCTTGGGTGCCAGTTTCTTGCCATGAAAGAGAGTGCTCCTCTGCGGGCTTTCGAGGAAAAAGTGTCGGCTTGTGGTGTTCCATTACTGGGCAGGTAAGGCCATTTTAGGGGGAAAAACTTCCAGATATTGTTTTTGTTCTTTAAACATGTTACGTTTGGAATATGTGCTTTTATTAACTGCCACGTAACTTTACTGTATTTTTAAATGGAAGCATACTTTTGTTTCTGACAGTTTAAACTTTTAAACATTGTAAAACTGTTTTTTTTTTCCTGTGGAAAAAACTGTTTTAATTACTTGCTGGTAAAGTGTGTAAGAGTACTTTTTACTTGGAAAAGTTGCTTTTTACACTTTACTGACACTTGCTATTTAGTTTCTTCAGGGAAGTAGAAATTCTCAGCTTGACCATTGAACAAGCTACCTATTTCATGGTGGACCCTTCTTCCAACCACAAAAAAAAAAAGTTGTCTAAACAGCATATGCCACCACAGCAGACTAGCAATTTGTGCCAGCCACAACCACAGATGGTTGACTGTATTGAGGTCAAAGCTGTTTCCTCAAACAGCTCACCTTTTCCCTGGATCAATCTGGTGTTGTCCATACAGCCACCATGGACCGGGGATTAGCCATGTCCTCTGTGGCTGGTGAGGTTCCCTCTGTGAGCAAAGGAGAGCATCTCTTTTTTTTTTCTCAATTGTTTTTATTGAAAATTTTAACAACAAAATATTAATATACGATAATAGCAATCTAAAGAATTCTATCTATTTAAAATAATAATAAACTAAAATAACTATTTACAATGGTGTCTACTATAAAACGAAGCTTTTTAAACAGAAAAAGAAATGTGATGAGAGTAGTTGTTAGTTAATTATTAAAGTCTGTTTATCCAGCAGTTCTTTGAAATTCAGCCATATTTGAAGATGTGATTCTAGATGTTCTTGTCTTGATCATAAGTTCTAGATGGCAAACTTCAGTTGCCAAGTGTACAAATTCCTTCACAGTAGACGTCGTCTGATTCTTCTAGTTCTTATTGATGCCTTTTCTTGCTAATGTTAAGGTATGCCATAAAAGAGGGTATTTTATTTTCGTGACACAAGGGGAATAAGTGTATTAAATATTTATCATTAAAACAGACTGTAAAAGAGAAATCATATTATCCCAGTATGTTTTAAGTGTTATACAGTCGTAAAATCACTGCTGACAGACAGCTTTTAAGCTTACATCTCCAGCATCCTATGTCTTTAGTGTACATAAATTCAGCATTATGTGGTGTGATAAAGGTTCTGTGTAAGAACTTCCAAGAGAATATCCTCCACCTCAGTGATGAAGTAGTTTGTTTTGAAGACTGGAGTATTAGTTTTTTATCATCTTCACTTGGGGAGTTATTATTATTGAGTCTAAAATATTCCCAGTAGCTTTCTCTGTGACATGCTGTTGATTTCTTAAGTACCTTAAATATTTTAAAGAGAAGTCCCTTTCCAATTATATTCTAGTGTATTAGAATAATGAATAAATTTTTGGAAAGAATTTCTAACTATTGGTTACATTAAATTAATCTTATGTTCAACAAATTGTCTACAGTTTTGAATTTCTAACCACATGTCTTTGCTTAACTCAAACTTATTAATGATATGGTCAGCATTTTGTAACTTCCCATTGTCTAGTACCATTGTAACAGGTTTTTGTCTTTAAATGTAGTTGTTGTTAAATTAAATGTATTAATACTATTTTGAATATAGGCAATTGGAAATACAGTGAAAATCTATGCTTTATATTTAGAGTTCCTGAAAATGAAATTTTTAAAGGAGGTTATTATCGTATTAATATAATAAGAGGTTAACTGGTTTGTTTTTGTTTTCTATAAAATAGTCTTTTACTAACTAATGAAATTTATTAGTAGCTATTTTAGTATGATATGATTTTGTTAAGTTATTGGATTTACACCAAATACCTCCCTGAATATCTTTCCATTTAGCATTATAATTGTTATTTAGCCAAAAAATTATTGCCTTAACAATTGAGGATAAGGAATATAATGTTAAATCTGGAAGAACAACCCCCCCCCCCGATGTCTAATCTGTAATGTGATGGTTTAAAGCCAATCTAGCCTTATTAGGAAACCATAAAAATCTCAGAAACAAAGAATTATACTCTTCTTTTTTTTAATAAATATATTTGGTACTTATGTATTATCGCAACCACATTTTCAACGGCAATAGCTACATCCACCCGCAGAATTTCCAGTCATTAACATTGCAATGATTCTTTCCACACCACTTACAACTATGGTTGCAAATAGGCAAGTGTAGGTAAAAGCAAATTGTTAGTGTCTGTGTCTTACTTCTGTGAAACAAGAATGGGTAAAAATAAGCAAGTGTAGCTACAATTTGTCAGTGTCTGTCTTTTACTTTTGTGAAGAATTCCTTGTACAAATTAAAAAAAAATCCAAACGATAGTACAATAGCAGCCATGCAGACTGTACCGTGCATGTGTAATCCCCAGATAACAGGAACAGACTCCTTTTCAAACTCCTAAAAGCCATGTGAAGATTTTTGTCATTACTACACATTTACAAAAACAGTTGTAATTGTTTCATCCACTCCTATCCGTGGTAGTATGCGCAATTCGCAACCGCAAAAATCTGGTTGCGATAATACGCAAGTACCATATTTGTTTGGGGAGTGGGAAGGATAAAGATTGTATTGTACATATAATTTTAGGAAAGATTATCATTTTAATTAGAGAATAGCTCTTCCATAGTGAAAAAAAATTATTCCATTTATTTAGTTTGTTTTATGGAATGTAAGTTACTATAATTAAGAGTTATTATATCTTTATTATTATGAAACAAGATTATCCCTAAGTAAGTGATTTTACCGTCTTTCACAATTTATATTTGTAATTTTTATCTATTTTATTAATATTATAATTAACATACAGTATTTTAGTCTTATTTTCATTAAATCTGAGTCCTGATTTATTCTGGAATATTTCTGTTGTTTGGAATACTGCAATAAGAGAAGAATTGCAATCAAAGTTAATAGGATGTCATCTGCAAATAATTGTGTTTTGGGTATTAAATCATTATTTATTAGTATGCTTTGTTTTTATTTGATCTTATATAATTTGCAAAAGGTTCCGTAAGTACAGCAAAAAGCAATGGGCAAGGGGCAACCCTGTTTAGTACCTTTAGTAATCATGATTGGTTGGGTAGTATATGTTCCTATCTTAATATATGCAAGGGAGTTTTCATAGCGAAGTCTAGTTAATTGTAAGAAATTGTTTGAAAAATTACATTCTTCCAGTATGAATAGTAAGTACTCCCAAGTAACTGAATCAAATGCACTGTCGATATCCAGACTAACCAAAGTTAGTTCTTTTTTTTAATTATTAGTGTAATCAGTTATTGATTAGTATTCTCTTGATGTTATCATAGGTGTTCCTGTTCATTTTAAACCCAGTCTGATCATTGTTTATCAGCATTGTAAAGAATTGTTTTATTTTACAGGCATAGATTGCCATGAATATTTTATAATCTACACTTAATAATGAAATTGGTCTATATGAAGAACATTGTGTTGGATCCATGTCTGGTTTTAAAATTGGGGATATTAGGGTATATTTCCAGGAAGGTGGTACCTTTGCAAGTCCTTTAACTATTGAAAATACCTCTAGTAAAATACTCAAAGCATCCTTAGTCATCATTTTGTATAGTCCACGTATTATACTGTTATTTCCAGATGCCTTATTGGGTTTTAATTTATTAATTTGAATTTTGAGTTCAGACATTGATATAGGTTTGTCAATTATTTTTATTTGATCTTCTGACAGTTTATTTTCAGTATATATATTTTTATAAATGTTAAGCTCTTGTGTATCCATTGTTGGTTTGTGTTGCTTAATCTTAATTAAAATAAGACCTGAAAACATCCAGAATGTCTTCTATTTCAGTAACCTTCTTTTTACTACTAGAGGAGTATAATTCTTTGATGTGGTTAGATTTAGCACCCATTTTTGTTCTCATATCCAATTTAAGCATGGATTTAGGATTTATGGAGTGATAACTTATTTTAATCTTTTCTAAATTTATCATAGTTTTATGTTGTAAAATTTCTAAATATTTACTATTTAAACTATTTCTTCCATTAAGTTTTTTTTTGACAGTCTAATTTTAACTTATCAATTTTCTCCTGTAAATCTATCAATTCTTTGTCCCATTGTTTCTTTTTTTTTTTTTTTTTTTTTTTTTTTTTGTGCATACCAACTTGTAATTTTGTCAAAAGGGTATGCTCTTAAACAGTCCCATACAAAAATCTCTGAGGTGTTACCTGTATGATTTATTTCAATAAAAGTTTGAATTTCTTTATTAAAGAACTCCTTAAAGTCTTTCATATTGGTTATATATGCAGGAATACTTTTAATTTGAATGTTATTACTAGAATTCAATATAACTTCAAATGCTATCGCATTATGATACGACAGTGGGCAAGAGACTACTTTAACGTTATCTGTTCTACTAGTGATGTCATTGAAACATGTACTCTATCTATTCTTGATTGTGTCTGATGCCTGTGTGAGAAATGTGTGAGAAATGTGTAGGTCAGTGAACTCCATCAAAGAAGAGCATCTCTTGATGATCCTGGGAGAAGGGGCAGGGCAGGTGCCCCTACTTGGGCAGAATGCTGACCCCATCCCTGGGGAAGCTGTTGCTGCCATTAATAATTCTGTTTGCCCAAACGTTTCTGTCAAAATGAAACGGAAAACTAAATATGTATCTTTTCCTGCACCAGTTTTACTGGACATGAGTATCTTTTTAAGTCTGGATGAAGGTGCCCCTTGTTATCAGGTGATTTATGGTAAAAGAAAAACAGAGTCCTTTTTTTCCTCTAGAGATTCAAGAAATTGAATCTGGAGAGGAATGTGATGGGACAGATCTAGGTTTTTCTCCTCCTATTTCTGGTTCAGACTCAGAGGATAGCATGTTATCTGAATCTCCATGTCAGATATTTTATTTGTGTGAGACTTTTTCCAGAATTTGCCAATGTTTTCAGTGGGAGAATACTGATGTTTCTCAGAAAATACAAAGAAATGTTAAAACTGGAATCCCATCCCCCCCCCCCCCCCCCACACACACACACACACACCAAACACACTGCTTTCAGCACTGGAAGATGTGTTTGATACAGCCTTTGGTTTCCCCCGACAGCCAATCTGCTACACCTAAGAAAGCAGAATGAACAAAGTTCCTCAGTCTTTCAGATTTTTATTCACTTATCCCAGAACCGACCCAGCAGCTATAGCTTTTATTAATCCAGCTGCTGTAAAGCATTTTGTTAATTTTAATCATTCCCCTTCTGACAAGGATGGTAAAATAACTGATACATTTGGGAAAACGTGTATGCTTCTTCAAATTTAAGTTTTAGAATTTTGAGTCATCAGGCTCATATGTTAAATTTTGTTTTGACTAATTGTGAAAGTATAATGAATGTTTTATCTGCAGTTCCCTCCTGTGAGGAAAACTCTGCATTGTTTATTTTGTTCAATTTCTCAGGTTACTACACTACTCATTGTTTAAAGTGTATATATGATTCTGTAGATACTACATCCAGGGCTGTTGCCACTGGTACTGTGTTAAGGTCTTTTGCCTGGTTCCATTCTCAGACTCTCCCTGAAGATGTAAAAAAATATGATTTTAAATTCTCCGTTGGATAGACATATCGTTTTTGGACTTTCTGCTGTGGAAGTTATAAAAAATGTGATGAGAAAGATAAGCTGATATAGGAAATCTCTTAGATTTTTCATTCTCCCTTCACTAAATTTTCCAAGGGATTTTCTGCTCCCTTATCCAGTTTTGGCAAGAAAATAAATAAACACTTTCAGCAAAATGTTGGTAAACAGACATTTAAAAGACACTGGCAGGGAGGTACCAAAAAGAAAGCAGGACCCCCCCCCCCAGGGCAAAGGCTAGACAAATAAGGCCAAATGACCTTATCTCTTTCAGCAAGATTACAGATGGCAATAGGAAGACATTCCTCCAGGTCAGGGGATTATTACACATCAAGCAGACAATGCTCCCTCTATCCCTTCCTGCATATGCTGTCTCGGGGATAATTTTATTCATTTATCCTTTCTTGACCAGGTTCATCCCAGTGGGATAGTAGCCTCTTTTCCGGACAGACGTGAGGTGGTAGTTATGCTACCAGGAACGATTTGGCCAAGGCATCAGTGAACTTTTCTTACTCTTTTTGATAGGTGCTGTGGTGTCTTTTACACTCACATGAGCTATAGAAGAGTTCCTTCTTCCCAGTTTGGAAAAGGCTTTTATTCAAGAATGTCTTTGGTGCTAAGGAAACAAAATATCTGGAGACCAGTTCTGGGCTTTTCTTTACTAAGCCAGTATATTATAGTGCCTGAGTTCAAAATGGTTTCACTTCACAACTTGGTTACCCCTTCTTCCTCATTTCAGTTTTTTGATAGAGATGCTTGTCACCATATTCCCATTCATCTATACTTCAGACATTTCTTAAGGTTCTGTGTGTATGGATTACTTTATCAGTTATCTGCCTTACCATTTGGGCTGTCCACTACTCCAAGAATGTTCACAATGTCTATCTCCTCTTATAGCCAATTACAGGCTAATGTCTATCCATTTTTTCCATATTTAAATCTTTTTTGACTCCATCACACAAGATTGTATTTCTGTGCTCTCTTTTAGACAGCTCATTGCAAAGAGCTTTTCTTCCACAGGAAAAAAATAGATCCAGTCAGACTTCAGTCAACATGAGGGAATACATAAAGATTTTGGGTCTCCTGCATCTATGATCCTCATCATACCTTTGGCAAGAAACCACACGAGAAAGATACAATGGTATCTGAGGTCTCTTTGGTCCCAGCTCCAAAACTCATTATCTTTTTAGATGCTAGTTTTTGGATCTGTGAGAACAGAAATAATTTGCTGGAGACATCAAAGATCCCTGGATTCTGGTCGCCCATTCATCTCTCCTGCTCCAGAGAAGTGAGTCAGTCACCATAGAAGCCTCATACCTTATTTCGCTGGGGGGCAGTGTCAAGGGGGATAAAAGTGCAAGGTATCTGAGACAACAGACACAGGCACGTAATCATAAGCATAAAAAAGATGTTTAACTTGACCTTATCAAAGCACTCAACTCTGAGACAATACCACAGTGATGTGGCACATAAACAAGTAAGAGGGAACCAGATTTTCCCCTCTGTGCATACTAGCCATGTTAGCATGGGGTATAGGTTTACATCACAGTCTTACTCTACAGGTATCCTACATTCCATCAGAGCAAAAGTGTGATGCAAACAAACTGAGCAGAGCAAAGGTAGACCCTAACGAATGGAGGGTCTTCCAAGATTTGATACTTCTGTGGGGAGTTCACATAGACCCTTTTGCCCTCTCTCTGAAGAATCAGCTGACAAAATTCTGCTCCAGGGCACCATGCAAGAAGGCCTGAAAGGCAGATTTCTTTTCTTTTCCTTGGACAGTAATGTTTCTGCTTTTATACCTCCTCCACTGATATCCAGGGTACTTTTAAAGATTCAGTAGGAGTCCCCCACAATAATTATGATGACTCCCTTCTGGCATAGGCAACAGTGGTTCTTCCTACTTTTGGAATCTGCCAGGGGCAGTTACCAGAAACTTCCTCACAGAGTAGATCTACTCATGCAAGAACAGGAGTGTTTGATACCCAAAACAACTTTAACTGACTGCCAAGATGGCAAGGTCTTAATATCTTTTAGGCACCGTTTTACTAAGGATTTGCATCAGGTACTAATGGAGGCCAAGACAGCCTGCTACTGTAAAATCATGTATAAGAATGTGTTCTACTTGGTGTTGACAGCATAACCAGCACCCATTCAGTGCTAGTGTTTTTCTGGTTTTACAATATTTGTGTGAGTTACTTTCCAATGACCTGTCTTACTTCTGTATCTGAGTTCATTTGTTGGCCATTTCAGCATACCTACCCATGGATCCCCCTCTTTCAAGGCATTCTCATGTCAAAGTGAGTTTGAAAGGGGTATTGTATGAGAGATCTCCAAGAAAACTGGTGGCTTCTCCTTGATTTCTCAATTTTGTGTTAGAGAAGCTAACACTTGATGTTATGTTGTCCCATCTCGACTTCATTCTTGCTGGTTGAGTTTGGAGCCGAAACTGCTCCAACTAGGCCGTATACTAAAGCTCGAGAGCTTCTACTGGCTCGAGGCTGAGTCCTATCCCATGGCACTTAGCGGCTGTTCCCCAGATCTCATTTGCCACTTGAAGCTTCAGGATTGTTTTCACTGGCTCAGGCTTGTAAAATTTTATATCGTTATATCTTTATGCCAGTTACCTTCTAATTATTATCTATTGTAACTTGCAAGTTTTATTGTAATAGCTTTGTGATATTTTTTCACTCTCAGACCTTGTAATTTTACCTTTGCGGCTGTTTTTTCTTTGGGCCTTGTTGTTTCCTTAAGAATCTGTTTTAGTTAGATGATTCTTGTCCCTTCTCTTCCTTCTTTTCCCCTCTTAGGAGTCACCGTTTAAGTTAGAGGCGTCTTCTCCACTGGTGATATAGTTGTTTAATTTAGAGAATTCTCCTCCTCCCTTTCCTCCTCTTCTCTCATATAAAAAAAATATATATATAGATACCTTCCTGTTTTACTATCTTTTTCCTTCCATTATTGTCTTAAGGATATAAGTTTTTGTTACGCATATAGTGTTTTTTTCCTTATACCTAGTCATGTCTACGGAACCAGCTAAGGAACACAAGTCAGGATTTAAAAAGTACGATTCTTGCACTCAAAAAATGTCCATCACTGACGGACACACTAGTTGTGTGTACTGTCTGGGACCACTCCATCGTCAAGATTCCTGCTCTATCTGCCATAGTTTCAGTGCCAGGGTCTTGCAGGAGAGGAGGAATAAGCTCATCTTAAGGGGCTTATTGAAAGTGGATGAAGGAAATCAGACTACAAAATCGGATATGACAAAAAAGGCTGCTTCATCGGCTCCGGAGTCTGAGCCGACAAGCAGCTCCAAACTTGCTACTTCCTCAGTTCTGAAAGTTGTCGGGCCCGAAAAACACAGTTCTTCCTCAGTTCCGTCTGTTTCATCAGAACCATTGTGGAGCCGGAAAAGGAGCCGGTCACCATCCTTGGAGCCTGTTCGCTTGGTGCCGCTATCTCCTTTACTACAGTCAGTGGCAGGTAGCCAAAAATCTTTGAGTCCTAGATCCTCCAGGCTATCGGATGATGACGTGGAGCGGGTGGTGAAGAAGTTGCTTCGGACCCGGGCTCTAGCAGAAATTCTCTCGGACCCGGGCTCTAGCAGAAATTCTCTCGAGCTCAGCCTATCGGATCGTGGAGCCGACAACAGTACCCCCAACTGCGCCTATTCCTTCTCTGACTCGAACGAGTTTGGAACCAGAGAGTATAGAAGTCGTTGTGCTGGAACCGCCGGAGCCAGTAATCACTACTGATATCTCGGCTCCGATGTCTGCTTCAGTTTCCTTGATGCTTTCGTCCATCGAGGGACCTGGGGACCGACACTACCTGGTCGGCTGCGGGGGGGGGGAGTTGAGTTGGACTCTTGTCGGAGCCAGCTCTCCCACTCAGTGCCTCGGCTCAGGTGAGTTTGGCTCCTACATCTGCCTTGGAGCCACCCTCCTCGGTGCCGCAGAGATCTCCCGGCCTCTCGGGGCCGGAGTCTCTTTCGGCCCAGGACCGCTGTGCCTTTGAGGTGATGCGGAGTATGCTGTCCACTGAGTTTGCTCCATTTTCGGCTCCAGCCTCTCTTCCCCCTAAGGGACCGGTGTCCACCTCTTCATTACACCTCCATCATCCACAGAGTAGAGAGCCTGTGCCCCAGGAAGCCACAATGGGTGGATCCACCTCTTCCAATACCTCCCTGGAGCATCCCCCCCAAGGAGGTCCCGAGGAAGAGACAGTGTAAGAGGAAGCACATAGACTCCCCTGATTCTGTCATTTCTGATACTAACTTAGAGGATTCAGAAGGGTCCACACGGTCACCCTCTGAGGATGTCTCCTTTTCAGACATCCTGGTGATCCTTAAGCAGAGGGGTGGCTGGAAGTCCCTTTCCCCTTCTGAAGATGTCGGTATACCTTGAGGCATTTGGCTCTTGCCCCTCTACCTCTTGGGTGTCACCACCTTTCGACCCACTCCCGGGTTTGGTGAGTCGAAAGGTGTGGGACTCTGCGGACTCAGTGAACTCTGTTCCGAGGAGGCCTAAGAAATTCATTACAGCCCCCGAAGATACGCAGTATATAACAAAAAGGGTTCCTGTAGATGCAATGGTGGTGGCAGCAGCAACAAAGAAGGAGTTAGCTGAAACTTCTGTATCTGTCCACCGAACAAGGATTCTCATACGATGGACAGATATGGGAAGTGTATGTTCTCCTCAGCGGCCTTTACCTTGCGGTCGCTGAATTATTTGTTGCATTTCACATGACTTCAAGAGGTATCTCCTAAAAGAGCTAGGAGATGCCCTGCAAGGTGCTACAGCCCAGGACTTATCTGATAAGGTTAATTCTCAGCTTGCAACCTTAATCTCCATCTCTAACTCCTCCATGTACCTCATATCTTATGCAGCCGATGGAGCAAGCAGGGCAGCAGGCACAGGAATAGCTCTTCATAGACATTCCTGGATGCGCCTTTGCGAATTTGCTGAACCCTTCCGATCTTCCTTTATTGACACTCCCTTTGATGGCTCTTCATTGCTCGGGCCGAAAGTGAAAGAAACCCTCACCAGGAGCCAACAAGATGGTAAGACTCTGTCTGCTGTTGGAGTCTGTTTTTCCACCCCTGCCAGACCTTATCCTAAAGGAAAAAAGAGCAGAAAAATTTGGTTCCGTAAGTCCAAAGGAGCCTTATCTGGCACTTGTGGTGATCCTTCCCCCAGGGGCAGAGCGGGAAATAACAAAAGATGCCGTCCACGTGGCAGACGGGGTCCGCATAACCAGGGCTACAGAGATACGTTCTTTGGTAGGCCCTTCCAGCGCTCCTGAAAGGAGGTCCGTCTGTCCACTTCTGGAGGCATTCCAGGTGAGACTATCACTGTACCTAGAAGCCTGGCTAAATTTGACTCAAGACAAATGGGTACAGTCCATTATATCCTGGGGATCCAACATTCCTTTTCACTGTTCACCTCATCCGTCAAAGTTTATCCCAGACACTCCACCCGGTCAAAGGGATCAAGCAACACTAAAAATCTAAACATTGCTAGAAAAAGAGTCATCCAAGAAGTCTCCGCAGATCAACTAGGATCCAGAATTTATTCAAGGTTCTTTTTAGTTCCAAAAAAGACAGGGGACTGGAGACCCATACTGGATCTCAGCAGACTAAACAAGTCAGTGAAAAGGTCAAAGTTCCGGATGGTAACACTGCAGTCTCTGTACTCCTGTTTCTGGGAAAAGACAATTGGATGTGCTCGTTAGATCTTCAGGACGCATACTACCACATAAAGATGGACAGGCGCACAAGAAGATTTTTACGTTTCTGGCTGGGAGGCAGTCATTACCAGTTCAGAGCTCTGCTCTTTGGACTCACCACAGCCCCCAGGGTGTTTACCAAATGCATGGCAGTAGTCACGACTCATCTGAGACTTCAGGGATTCCAGGTGTTTCCATACTTAGATGACTGGCTCCTAACTGCCACCACCGAGCAGCTACTAATCAATTCAAGAGACTACATCATCCATCTCTTCTCAAAACTAGGTATTACTATAAATGCAGAAAAATCTGCCTTGTTGCCATCGCAGCTTATTACATTCATTGGTGCAGATTTAAATACAAACGACATGTTGGCAAAGCTACCTCAAGAAAGGATCCAGACGTTATGCAGTCAAGTGCTTATCTTACTCAACAAGAAAAGAGTACAGGCAAGATTTGTCCTCAAAGTCCTAGGCTCTATGGTAGCGACGATAACACTACTTCCCATGGCACGACTTCACATGCGAATATTGCAGTGGCTACTCTTCACCCATGTCTCACGAGATTCTCATAACACAGTCCTGCAAGAAGGACCTACTTTGGTGGGTTCAGTCCACTCAGGTACAATGGGCAGATTGTTTGTACTTCCCCAACCTGTTGCTACAGTAACCACAGACACGTCCCAGATAGGGTGGGGGGGGGCATTATCTGGGACAGACGGTCCAAGGGGTTTGGAAAGAACATGAGTACCATTTGCATATCAGTGTCCTAGAGATGAGGGTGGTGCTTCTGACAGTGCAAGCATTTCAGAACTCTCTTCCCATGAGGACTATTGCAATTCAGACTGACAATATGTCGGTGGTATGGTACATCAGCAAACAGGGGGGGAACCAGATCCTAGCCCCTATGTCGAGAGGCCCAGAGAGTTTGGCAATAGGCGATATCGTCTCAGTGCTTTCTGACAGCAACACATATCCCAGGGAAATCCAACATTATAGCAGACAGACTAAGCAGAGCGATTCTCATGCCTAATGAGTGGTCCCTCAATCAGGAAGTTGAAAATCAAATTTTTCGCAAATGGGGCCAGCCTTGCTGTGACCTTTTTTCCACTCCCTTCAATACCAAATGCAGCAAATACTTTGCCCTAATCTCCCCTCCGGGAGAGTCACAGAGGGATGCACTGGTTCACGATTGGCCCCTGGGACTTCTTTATGCCTCTCCCCCTTTTCCCTTGATTGCAAAGGTTATCCAGAAAGCAAAGTTGTTGAGTCATAGGTTAATTCTTATTATGCCATACTGGCCTCGTCAGATTTGGTTCCCTTTTCTTTGGCTTTACTTTCAGAACGACCCATGGATCTTGGACCCAGTGCCGGATCTTCTGACACATCAGTCAGGAACGTTCCATCCTGCCCTCCACACCCTCAGGCTGACAGCTTGGCTGCTCCTCTTCCGATCTTAGCCAGGCTTCCGGAATTGTCCCCTACAGTTCATTACATTCTAGTCTCCTCGCACAAGCAGACAACTAGGAAACTCTATGCAAGCAAATGGAAGAGGTTCTCTTGTTGGGCTAAGAAAAAACATATAGATCCCTTTACAGCATCTATACCTGCAATTCTGGAATTTTTGACAGAAATTTTTAATCAAGGAGCAGCGGCAGCCACTATTCGAGTTCAATTAGCTACTATTTCCAATTATCATGTGGGAGAATCGAGATCTAGTTTAATGTCCCACAGACTATGCAAAGCTTTCCTCAAGGATACTTTTCTGTTAAGACCACCCTTCAGAGAACCTCCTCCTCCTTGGGACCTCAATCTAGTATTATCATCTTTGATCCTGCCTCCTTTCAAACCAGCATCATCTTGTTCATTTAAATTTTTATCTTGGAAAGCATTCTTTCTGACAGCAATTACTTCAGCCAGGAGAGTATCAGAGTTGCAAGCCTTGTCTTATCCATCCACCTTATTTGATCTTCTACAAAGATAGTTTCCCTCAGAACAAATCCTTCCTTCTTACCGAAAGTTTGTTCTCAAGCGAATTTAAACCAAAATATAGAATTACCAGTGTTTTTTTCCTAACTATGGCAACAAGGCAGAGTATAAACTCCACCAACTGGATGTGCATAGACAGTTGCGTTTTTACTTGCATAGGACAAAATAATTCAGAAAGTCAGATCAATTGTGTGTCTTCTATTCAAAAAATAAAAAAGGTTTGGCAATCTCAAAGGTTACCTTGTCCAAATGGCTTACTGAGACCATCACATATGTCTATGATTCCCACAATAAAGAGCCACCAGGGAAAATCAAAGGGCATTCAACTAGAGCGGTATCTACCTCCATTGCCTTTCAATCCAGACTTCCATTGGATTCAATTTGTGCCGCTGCTACATGGGTTAACCCCCATACCTTTATTACTCATTACAGAGTAGATGTGGCCTCCTGGAACAGGGCATTCTTTGGTTCCACTGTCCTGAAGAGTTTATTCCCTTGAGCCACCCAAGAAAAAGGTGCTGTTGACTCTGTCCCAACCAGCAAGAATGAAGGCGAGATGGGACATCATAACATAAAGAAGTTATGTACTTACCATAACATTCCATGTTTGCTGTCCAGTATCTCGCCTTCAGTCTTGCGTCCCTCCCAGCCACCCCCCTCCTGGAGGATCTAGAGGAAATTTCTCAGAAATTGTTAGATGAGGTCTGATTCTCTTCTTGCCCTTTCTTGTTAATTTTATGACAGTTTGTTTCATATATTATCCTTTTGGATATTGAATATATCATACGAACCTTTCTCCCTCAAACGAGATCTGGGGAACAGCCGCTAAGCACCACGGGATAGGACTCAGCCTCGAGCCAGTAGAAGCTCTCGAGCTTTAGTATACGGATGAGTCAGAGCCGAGTCTTGGCTCTGAACCCAACCAGCAAGACTGAAAGCGAGATACTGGACAACAAACATGGAACGTTATGGTGAGTACATAACTTCTTTTTGCATTTGAACCAACTCATCTGGCTGACTTGAGGCTGTTAACATAGAACTCAGTTTTACTGATTGTTCTGACCTCTGCAAGAATAGTATCTGAGCTGCAAGCTCTTATGGTTGGTCAGTCTTATCTCATTTTCCACAGAGACATGGTTTCTTTGAGGACTAGTCCTTCTTTGCATCTGAGTTTACTTTAAGCCATACTGTCTACCTCCCTGTGCTCTTCCTTGAATCCAAAAATGGAGAAATGATACTTCATACCTTAGATGTCCTCAGACAACTCCAGTACTATCTTTCAGAACTTATGATCTGTTGTTAATTTCTTGTGAAGGTAAGAAAAGGGGGCAACTTGTGTTAAGGCAGACTATTTCCAAGTAGTTGTCCAAGGCTAATACATTTTATTATTCCCACCACAACTAAACTATTTGTTGGCTTCATATGTGGCTTTTTGGGCAGGGTTGGACTCTAGAATTATTTTAGAAGCAGCAATTTGGTCATCTGTTCATACTTTTACAGTGCACTACAAACTAGATTCCTTTGCCAGTTCTAGGTAGGATTTTCTACTGCCATTCTCCAGGGACAAGTGAAGCCCTCCCATTCCACCACCAAGATGTTCTAAGTTATGGTAATCTACTCATATAGCTTAGCTACTGTAGGAGTGTTCAGTATGATGAACACAGTACAGTTGTTTAAGAGAACTTACCCATAACAGTAGACGTTCAAATGATCAGTGCTCTAGTAGCTGCTGCTTCCCTTCATCTCCCTTATTTTTTGGTGTGTTTTTTATGCCAGGATGTGAACATTTTGTTGTTCCTAGTAACTTCCTCTCAGGGCTCAGCCTCCTTTTCCTGGGTTGCACGAAAGCTCTGAAGGGCTTGGCACACAAACCTGTCTTTTAGTCCTCTCAGCTCAAGCTGACTAATGGTTTGGGTGTGTGGAATGTGTCTTTGAAGCTTTAGATGCCGGCTGGCATACTAACCCATATAGCTTAGGTTCTTTTGCTTGTTGATTTATTTCTTCCTCCTGTAAAGTGGGCAGGAACATGTACTTGATGCCCAGAAAGATTTGCTAACATCTGATCTGATGATGTCTATTTTTGTCTGATTCAACATTTGGGTTGTTGGATTATGCTGGATAACACCTTGACACCTTATATCAGAGTATTGGATCTGACAGCTTTTACTTCTTCCCTGCCCACAATTCCCTCCTCCTAGCTGATTTTCCTCTAATCTCGGTTGCCAACTGTTTGAGCAGATGTGTTCTGTGAGAGCTGCGAGCATTCACGACAAATGAAAGCAATTTTTGTCTAAAATATTCTACTTCTCCTTTTTCCTGTAGAATTGTTAGTGTTAGGTCTGGATTAGATTTTAGGGTTAGTTTAGGTAGATTTTTAGGACAAATAGATAACATTTTTTTAGTTTATACAGTGTGGAGTGTGTTGGGGTGGCCACAGTGGTGCAGTGGTTAGTGTTGCCGCCTCACAGCAAGAGGCTCTGCAGTTCGATCCTCAGCTGGGTTGCCTTCTGTGTGGAGTCTGCATGTCCTCACTGTGGTCGCGTGGGTTTCCTCCGGGTGCTCCGGTTTCCTCTCACATCCCAAACACATGCTGTAGGTGGATTGGACACACTCTAAATTGGCCCTAGGCGTGAGTGCGTGCGTGTGTGTGCCTTCTGTGGAAGGCTGAGCGCCAGGCTGGCAACTCGACACCGTAAAAACTCCACTGCCAATCATGAGAGGACAGGTGAACTGCTGTGGCGACCCCTAACCTGGAAAAGCCGAAAGAAGAAGAAGAATCTGTACTAAACAAATGTTCATCTCCTGAGGGAATCAGAGCCATGTTGGTGCTGGGTGCCTATTGGTTCTTTGAATTTATCTGATGAAGTTCCGGTATTGTTGGTGGGACGAAATCCTGTACTACTGGTTCTAAGGGTAATTTTCTAAATAAACCTGCGTTTTCTACATCCAGCTGCCTATTTGTTTTTGATCAAAAAATGGTGAATGCCTAAATGTCTGCCCTGCTGTCTACATCAAGTGTGACCATGTGACTGTTATCAAATACAGCTCATGGCACATCAAGGGCAGTCAGTACAGGTATTACCATGCCCTGGATATGGCCATGTAATTTCATGGAAATCTTCAAGGCACCCTTTATCAATGCTCCCTATGATGGTTCCAACCTGTTTGGACCTAAGGTAAAGTGAACCAGAAGGTAGCACCTTGTCTGCCATGTGAATCTGTTTTTCTGCTCCTCAAAGATCCTTTTTGAGGAATCAAAGAGGAGGTAGAAAAATGTGGTTCAGAAAATCCCAAGGTTTTCACCAAGACACTCCTGGAGATAGACATCTCCGAGGCAGAGGGAATTCTCATGAATGGTACATGACAGAAGTAGACCACAGAACCCAGGTTTCCATGGCCCCTTCACTGAGAAACCCTTACCAGCATCCCTGAAAGGTGGCCTGATTGCTGCACTCTGGAGGCAGTTGAGGGATACTTAGCCTTACACCCTTTAGCCAGACAACCCATAATGTCTGATTCATGGGTGATAAGGATAATCGCCTAAGGTTATACAATACCCTTTTTGGTTGTCCTGAAGAAAAAGATCAAAGATTGCTGATACACCACCCGATCATTTGAAATCTGCAACAACAAGGTGTTAAAATTGCTCACCAAAAGAGTAATCCAGACGGTGCCCCCCTCAGACCAGGTAGGATCCAGAGTCTGTTCCATGTTCTTTTTAGTTCCAAAAAGACAGGAGACATCATCAAGCCAATATTGGATCTCAGCAACCTAGATCTGTATGTCAGACAGACTAAGTTCCAGATAGTCATGATACAGTCCATGTTACCTCTCTTGAGGAAGGACAACTAGATGCACATTGTCAATCTATAGGATGCCTACTATCACTTCAAGATTCTTGAGTATTCCAGGAGATTTCTCCATTTCCATCTGGGAGCCAGTCTTTAGCAAATTCGAAACACTGTCATTCTGTTTCACCATGGCCCCCAAGGTGTTCACCAAGATTATAGCAGTGGTAGAAGCTTATCTATGACTGCAGGGATCCAAATCTTTCTGTATTTAGATAATTGGCTCCTAACTGCTACCTCCAAGGATCTACTATTGCAAAACCAAACATTCCATCTGATGTCAATTTTCATTCTATCCTCAACTAATGGGTTCACCCTTGGATCTGACTTGGCCATTGCTAAAGCTTGTGGCACCAAGAACTCTCGAGCTTCTCCCTTACCCACCGTGCACCAACCCCAATTACTTCAGATCTTGTTTCCCGCTTTCAGCATAAGACATGGTTGCCAGTACTCAAGAGCTTTTGTCTGCAAGGCCTTTGTCATCTTTCTCGGTATGCAAGTCTTCTAAAAAATGACATTCTAAGGATCCAACCTTAACCTCAGATCCAAAGAAATCTAAAATGTTGAATCCAAAGTTTTCGGATCTGACAAAGTTAAAATTATCTGATCCTACCTTACCAGATCTGGCAGTTTTCTAAATTAAATCTTAATGATGCTGAATAGTCAAATATTATTATATTACCAAGGACTTCTTACTCTCCTTCTGCAGACCCAGTACCCTCGCTATTTTTGGAAAGACCCAGATCCCTATCAGTTTTGTTCACTCATTCTTTGAGGAGTCTTACAGAAGATGATGTAGTGAGGAAGATTCTCTTAGCGCTGGGACAGATAGGTATTGGCTCTGGGTCAGGAGATCTGTTTATCTACAACCTTTCCAATCCAAGTTCCTCTTCTGACTCCAGTTTCTGTTTGAGTTCCTGGATGTGCAGATTTATCTGGCTCAAATCAGAGCATCATTTTGTCCTCAGATGTGAAGCATTCTCTGAGTGCTGCCATTCTGTCGGATATGGACAGCACTCAGAGCCAAAGTCTCCCCGTTGGATCCAAGGTGTTGCATTTAACTCCAAAGTGTTTAGAGCCGTCTCTGCACCTCAAAGCCTAAACATTGGACAACTTGGCTCCAGCTTCCACCTCGAGGATTTTGATCTCGAAGTGGGGGAGGACCGCTGTCCAAAAGCTCACCTTTTTGAATCTGGGGTCATCTCTCTCTCCGAGACAATCTACCTTAGAGGTTGTGAAGAGAGTTTTCCTACCTCAGCAGAAGAGATGGATCCATCCTTCTCAGATCTGAAATCTGTAACCGTGATATCACAGAGCTCAGAGCCTCATCAAGTCATTCCACAGGGATAGCCAGTATCAAGACCCCAGGTTTCCATTCAAGGCTTCTTGATTTTTTCTTCTGATACCTCCCCAGAGCACTCCACTGAGGAGGTCCCTAAGAAGAAGACATGTAAGAGGAAGCACTTAGATTCACCTCAGGTGTTCATCACAGAAGATATGGATTTTGATGAAGGTGAAGGTTCCACACAGTCACCTCCTGAAGATGTTTTATTTGGAGACATTCTTGAAATCCTTAAGCAGAGAGATGGCTGGATGACCTGAAGCCCTTTGTCTGAGGAGTCTTTATTCTTGAAGGCCTTTGGTACTGGACTGTCTACCTCTTGGGTGACTCCACCCGCCGATTAGTTCATTTAGTTGATCTCTCGGCAGACATTTAAAGAATCTGACACAATTGAGTCCATACCTTGGAGACCAGATAAGATTATGGCACCACCAGCAGGTAAACAGTTTTGGGGGAAAGGGGTGCCCGTTGATGCCATGGTCGTACTAATGGCCACCAAAAATGAACTTGCCGAGGAGAGTTCCAGTGTCCATCCACCCAACAGGGAGTGTCAAGTGATGGACAGATTTGGTAAGTGTGTCTATGCTTCAGCAACCTTTGCCTTAAGGTCCCTGAACTATTTGGCACACATTACTAGACTTCAGAGAGACTTGAATAAAGAGTTGTCAAATACCCTCTCAGGAGCTGTTTCTGATGAAGTTCAGGCATTTGTGACTTCCCAGATAGTTACTCTGCATTCCATATCCAATTCTTCCATGAGGTTGATTTCACATGTAGCAGAAGGCACCTGAAGGGCAGCAGGTTCAGGCATTTCCAGTAGGAGGCATGCCTGTATGCACTTGTTTGACTTTGCGGAGCCCTTCAAGTCCTCATTAGTCAATGCCCCATTTAACGGCACTTCCTTGTTTGGCCCCTAGGTGAAGGTCACACTTTCCAGGGGTGAAAAGGATAGGAAGACCTGGTCTTCTGGGGATATACTTTTTTCGACCCCTCTGAGATCCTTTTGAGGAATCAGCAGGGTGGATGAAAAATGTGGTTCAAGAAGTCTTAAGGCCCATTCCAAGATGCACGTGGAAGGGGTTCCCCCAAAAGAAGAGGAGAGAACTCTTAACAGTCAATGCCGCCAGAGGAGGCGGTCTGCAAAATTGGGATTCCAGGGAATCCTTCTTTGACAAACCCTATCAGCGCTTCTGAAAGGAGCCTCAGTTGTTGAATGCAATTGTAGGTCGCTAATCCCTGTGCCAGAAAGCCTGGCTAGAAATAACAAATGATACTTGGGTGCAGAGGATTATTGCCAGAGATTATATAATTCCCTTTTCCCTTCCTCCTCCAAAATCAAGAAAATTCCATGATGTTCCACCCAGAGGATATGAGCAGCTATTCAAATACAAAAGCTGTTGGGGAAAAAAAAGAGTCATCCAAGAGGTCCCGCCAGACCACTTAGAATCTGGAACCGACTCAAGATTCTTTTTAGTGCCAAAGAAAACAGGGTACTGGAGACCAGTTCTGAATCTCTGCAATCTGAGCAAATCCATTCAACAAACCAAGTTCCAGACGGTCACGGTTCAGGCCATTCTCCGTTTTCTGGGTAAGGATGACTGGATGTGCTCAATAGACTTTTCAGGATGCGTACTATCACATAAGAATGAACAGATGATCCAGAAGGTACTTAAGCTTCCAGCTGGGAGACAGTCATTACAAATTCAGAGTTCTAAACTTTGGACTCTTTCACAGCCCCTAGGGTGTTCACCAAATGCATGGAGGTAGTAGCAGTTCACTTGTGACTGCAAGGATTCCGGGTGTTTCCATGTTTAGATGACTTGCTCATTAGTGTTCCAATCATGCATCAGCTAGCAAGGGTAAAAGATCAGGTTCTCCAGACTTGTCTTGTCCTGGAGATAGCCATAAACTATGAAAAGCCTCAGCTAAAACCAACTCAAAGTCCAGCATTCATAGGAGCTATACTCAATGCAAAGTCATCCATAGCTTCTCTACTGCCCTTAAGAGTTCAGACCATCAGATCACAGGGCAGAAAGATAATCTGCAGTACCAAAATTTCAGCTTGACTTGCCCTGCAAGGTCTAGGTTCAGTGGCAGTGGCAATAACATTAGCGCCTTTAGCTGGATTCTACATGAGAATCCTTCAGTGAATGTTAGCCACACAATGGTCAATACTTTGCCAGCTCATGTCCTATCAGATACAAATCACTCAGATATGCAAGAGAGATCTCAGCTGGTGGATTCAGTCAAATCAGGTTCTACAAGGCCATCCATTCATTCTCCCTCAGCCCAAAGCCATAGTGACCACGGATGCTTCCCCATCTGGGGTGGGGTTGAGTGCATTTTCTGTGAAAAACTGTCCAAAGCACTTGATCCCCCAAAGAGGCCAACCTGTCTATCAATGTCCTAGAGATGAGAGCAGTGCATTTAGCACTGCAGGCTTTTCAGGATGCTCTCCCTTTGGGGACAGTTGCAGTTCAAACAAACAACATGTCAGTAGAGTGGTACATCAACAGACAAGGAGGAACCAGATCCTACCCCTTGTATCGATGAGCAGGTGCATTCTCCTACCTCACGAATGGTCCCTCAACCACAATGCTGCAGAAATGATCTTCCACCAGTGAGGCCAGCCTTGATGCGATGTTTGTGTACCCTCTAAACAACAAATGAAGCAGCTACTTTGCCCTAATTCTCCCTCCTGGGGGAATCATCGAGGGATGCTTTATTTCATGATTGCCCCCCCCCCCCCCCAGTCATCTATATGCTTATCTACCCATTCCGCTCATTTCAAAATTCCTACAGAAAGCTGCCTTGTGGAAGAGCAAAGTCATCCTCACTGCACCGTACTGGTCTTGACCGATTTGGTTTCCCTTCCTTTGGCCTCACTTAATACACAAACCTTGGATTCTAGATCCATCTTCAGACCTTCTGTCTCATCCAACAGGCATGATTCACCTGGACATAAAAAATCTCAGGGTGTCTGCCTTGCTTCTACATTTCCATTAATAGCCAGACAATCTATGCTGTCTTTACCTGTCCATCAAATACTTATATCCTCCCATAAACCTTCGACAAGGAAATTTTACTCCGGTGAATGGAAGAGGTTTGTTTATTGGGCCCATAATAATCAGCTACAGTACACAATGTCCTAGAATTTCTTACACATCTTTTTCAAGAAGGAACCTAGTGTGTCTAATGTAAAAGTTCAATTAACAGTGACAGCAAACCTTCATACTAGTTTTGATGCATCTTTTGTAGCCTCTCATAAACTGAGCAAAGCCTTCTTAAAAGGTATTCTTCTTTTGGGTCTATATCACGTTATCGAACTTTTAAAACTTCGAATGTCATATGGTCAACACCATATGATCGAACTTTTAAAAGTTTGAATGTTTCAACGGAGATCTCCGTACAGTACGGAATGGTAAGATTTCCCTTTTCTGCACTGTAGTGCGATCTCGGAGTTGGTATATTTAAAGATGGGGGGGGGGTGAGGGGGGTGCAGCCCCCCATTCAGGTAGGTTTTTTCTTTGGTTTATTTTTTTGATTACATTTTCGAACTTTTAAAAGTTCGATTATATGGTTTCGACCATATGATGTTCGAACTTTTAAAAGTTTGATTATGTAATATAGACGCCTTCTTTTAACCCCGCCCCTTAAAGATCCTACTCCTCCATGGGACCTAAATTTGCTACTGCAGCCTCTTAATCAGGCCCCCTTTGAACCAGCACTTACATGTGACCTTAAATACCTTTCTTGAAAAACATTTTTTCTGGTTGCTGTAACCTCTGCCAGAAGAATTTCTAGAATTCAAGCCTTGTAGTCTGAATCACCATACTTGATTTTCCACAGGGCTAGAGTCACATTGCGAACTAACCCTTCCTTTCTGCATAAGGTGGTGTCAGACTCTAATATTAATCAGTCCATCAATTTACCAGTATTCTTTCCTAAATTTGCGAGCAAAGGTGAATACATGTTGCATTTATTGGCTGTCCACAGACAATTACGTTTTTATTTACATAGAGCAAAAGAATTCAGAAAAACTGACCAGTTGTCTCATTTGCAGAATTAAAATTGGGAAAACAGTTGCTTAAGTTACATTATCTAGATTAACGGATTGCATTTCATTTGCTTATAACAAATTGGGCATTTCTCTACCAAAACCAAGAGCCCATTCTACTACATCCATGGCTACTTCCTCAGCATTTCAAGCCAGAATGTCCATGGATAGTATATGTGCAGCAGCAACTTGGGCTTCTTTCTATATCTTTCTTACTCATTACAAACTTGATCTGGTCTCCAGAGGTAGAGCATTGTTTGCTCAGTGGTGCTTAGGAATATCCTTTCTTGAGTCTGCCAAGGATTATAGGTAGCTGGGGACTCTGTCCCATTAGTTGAGGATAGAATGAAAATTGACAACATCAGATAAAGAAGTTATGTACTCATCATAATGTTTCATCTGTGCTGTCCATTTTCAATCTTCCTCAACTCCCCTCCCACCAGCTCCCTTCCATGAAATTCCTAGAAGAATGAGTGGTTATAGGGCACTTAAATTATTTTTACTGAACACCAGATATAGCTGTCTCCAAATCTATATACTAAATTTTCTTTCTGCTGTAAGTTAGCAAACAATATCTGAGGTAATTGGGATTGGTGCATTGTGGGTAAGAGAGAAGCTCAAGAGTTCTTGGTTGCCACAAGCTTAAACAACGACCGAGTTGGATCTGATCCATTAGTTGAGTAAGAATGAAAATGGACAACACAGATAGAATGTTATGGTGAGTACATAACTTCTTTTTTTCAGTCTTGCAAACCAGTTGGGAATATCAGTCAACCACAAGAAAACTACCTACTATGCAGAGTCCAGAATTTGTAGGATGCCAGACAGACACAGTCCAATAAATTTTAAAATTCCCCATTTTAAGAGTCCAATTGTTAAGGCTCGTAGCTTCTCAAGTGATGCAACATCCACACCCACAAGACTCATTCTCCGTTTTTTAGGGCTGATGGCTTTTACTATTACACTGGTCCCATTAGCAAGATGCCTACCACATGAAAGTCCTACAGTGGACACTGGCAATACAATAGTTACAGAAATTTCACTTCTTCACACCAGAATCCAACTGAGAAGGAATCACATACGTTGGTCTCCGTCAGTAGTACAGGGCAGACCCTTTTGCCCAACTGCTCCTAGGACCAAAGTACCCACAGATGCCTGCCTTCTATGGTGTGTGTGTTTGAGGGGAAGACGGTTTAAGGGATGTGGTCATCAGTGGAACCCAAACTTTACATCAGTGTCTTGGAGATGAGAGTAGTCCTCCTAGCACTATAGGCTTTTCAGGACCTCCTACCCAAGGGTGTGATTTCCGTCCACACAGACAATATGTCAGTGGTAATGATGCATCAGCAAACAAGGTGGAACACGTTCATACCCTCCTTGCTAGGAGGCCATGCGAGTCTGGCAACAGACAACGCCTTCACACCTCTCTGGTATCAATGCACATTCCTGGGATGTCAGATATACTAGCTGACCTGTTGAGCTGGAGTATCCTATTACCTAGTACCGGCTTGCACCTGTCAGCCCTGGGATTCCGGATATTGGCTAAGGCTCTTGCCACCCCCATAGTGCCTTTTTTAGGCAAGGCTCAAATTCTAAACCTACCACCCTAGAAAACAAAAATGGGAAGAAACTGAGGGTAATGCTGCTCAATGCCAGAAGTCTAAATCTCAAAATGCACGCACTCATGGCCCTTCTCAGTATGGAGACCATCGATGTCTGTGCTGTAACTGAAATCTGGTTCAAGGCTCCTGAGAGCACCCCGGCACTATCAGGTTTTACCTCATATCATGCGTTCCGGCCCCAAAACCCGGACCACACCACAAAAGGAGGGGGTGTATCCATATTCATAAAGGATACCCACACCTCCAGGTTGGTGGCAACGCACGGAGCTTCGGAAACCATCCAGGTGCAACTAACCATAGGCAAAACTGCTCTACAAATTGTAGCATGCTACAGGCCACCCTCTCAAACTCAGGAACCCCACACAGCCTCCCTGAAGACACTGGAGGGTATAAATGTATCTCCAAACACCATCATATTGGGTGACTTCAACTACCCGAATATAGACTAGGAACATTACTCAAGCCCTAACTTTCTAGCCCAGTGGTTCCTGGAGTTCATAAATTCAAATGCCATGGAACAGCTAGTCACTGTTCCCACGAGAGGAGAAAATATACTAGATCTCATTATCACAAACATGGGGACAAAATGCTCCACACCGGAAGTATATCCCTCATTGGTGAGATCTGATCATAAACTAATCTCACTGGAAATCCACATCCCGCCCCACCCCAAACAAAAGACCACAGTGAAGAACTTCTCTAAAGCAAACTTCACACTACTCAAGACTGGTGTGGTATCCTTCAAGGCCCCTGAGCCAGTGGAAACCACAACCCAAGCTGCGGAAGCCCTTACAAATGCCTTCTATGAACACCTCCAGGACTGCATGGATTAGGCAATTCCAAATAAAACCAAGACTCTTTCCACAAAGGGCAAACGTCCAGTCTGGTGGACCCCAGCCATTAACAAACTTTACAATAAGAGGAGAAAGCTATTACATGATAGAACAAAATCCATAAAAGGGAAGTCACCCCTGATCATTATTAGTAAAAAAATACGAGCACTCATAAAATCAACTAAGGCCAATTTTGAGAGAAAAATTGCCATGGATTCAAAGGACAATCATAAGGCCTTTTTCAGCTATGTTAGGAACCTGGGTGGAAACTCCCAGATATGCTCAAAATTAGTCCAAAATGATACAAAAATCACTGAACCCACAGACATTGCCAACATACTGGCAGACAGGTTCAGTGCAAACTTCACCCCCCTCTCCCCCCTAAAGGAGAGATAACTATCCAGGCGGAGTGTAGCCTCCCAGACATCTCAAATGCGCAGGTGAAAGCTGCTCTCTCTAAAGCTAAAAACACAGCATCAATGGGACCGGATGGTGTCCCCGGCTGTGTGCTACACGAGCTAAATGAGGAATTAAACCCGCACATAAGGCAGCTGTTTAATCTCAGCCTTACCACAGGATATGTGCCCAAGGAGTGGCGTACGGCAACTGTGGTCCCACTCCACAAAGGCGGTGCCTCTACGGACCCTGGTAATTACCGCCCCATAAGCTTAACAAGTCTAGTCTGCAAAGCTATGGAGAGGATCATAATGGAGCTCATAAACAAAGATATAGGGGACTTGCAGACATTGGACCCGACCCAGTTTGGCTTCGTCAAGGGAAGATCATGCCTTTTGTACTTGGTCGACTTCTTCGAAACAGTCACCAAAGCCATTGATGAGGGAAAGGCAGTCCATACAGCCTACCTTGACCTTTCAAAGGCTTTTGACACAATACCCCACTCGGGTATTGTAGAAAAACTTACCAGCTTAAATGTAAACCCATATGTCACAAGATGGGTTGCAAACTGGCTTAAGGACAGAACCCACAGGGTTAGAGATGCTGGCGCTATGTCAGACTCCAAGCCGGTCACAAGTGGTGTCCCACAGGGCTTGGTCCTTGGCCCCCTATTGTTCGGCATCTACTTCTCAGAAGTACAGGCCAACATGGGAGGACTTTGGCTGACAAAGTTTGCAGACGACTGCAAACTGGGCCATAGTGGAAAGTGCATCGAACACGGATATCCTTCAGAAGGGACTCACGGAAACAGATAGCTGGTGCCAGAGCCATGGCCTGAAGTTAAACGCCAAAAATGTATAGTCATACCCTTCGGGAAAAACAAGGTAACCCCAAGCTACCATATAGGTGGCAATCCACTAAGCACAGAAGAGGTTATCAGGGACCTGGGGACCCAGGTTGACAGTGGCCTTTCTTTTGACACTCATGTTGCTAAAGTGGTTAGAAAGACCTTCTACATTGCCCACCTGATCATGAAGGGATTCACATCCAGATCTAGTGAGGTCATTGTTCCCTGTACTTTTCACTTATCAGACCAATGATCGAGTACAATGCCCCATTCGGGATGTATCTCACCCGACATCTGCAGCAATTGGAGAGACCCCAAAGTTCCTCACCAAAAGGATAAAGGGACTCCAAAATTTGTCATATGCTGCCAGATTGAAGAAACTCCAGCTCTATTCAGTCGCATACCGTCTGCTCAGAGGTGACATGTGCCTGACATACAAGGCCATGTCCAACCCGGAATTAATGGACATGCTCCACCTCAAAAAATCCAAATCCACCAAAACCACTAGAGCAAGCGACTTAAACCTTTGCACGGATATAAATAGGACGTGCTGGAGGGATAGATTTATCACTCAGAGACTCCCTATGCTGTGGAATAAAATCCTGGTCCATGTGAGGCAGAGCACCTCGCTGGCTCTGTTCAAGAGAAATCTTGACCTGTGGATGGGAGATCGTAGGTTTACCCCGGGAATCATCTCTGTGTCACTGCTGGACAGAGGCACAACAAACTAATGGGCACAGTATTTTTTCATATAAGGGGTGGCGTAAGCCACAAAAATTTGGGCTAGGCTTATAAATGCCTTAGGGCAGATAGCCTAGTATAAACCTATGAACCTAACTTGTGTTCTCTCAAACAAACAGCAGCAACAGAGATCTTCAGTCACTAGGGCCAACCTTGCTGTGATCTCTCTGCTTCCTACCTAAATAACAAATTCAGCAGTTACTTTGCACTCATCTCTGTACAGGGACAGTCACTGAGAAATGCTGTAGTCCACTTTTAGCCCCAAGTCTCCTTTATGCCTTCCCGCTGATTCTGTTTCTCACAAAATTCATTCAGAAAGCCATAAGGTGCAAGACCAGGGTAATCCTCACTGCCCCATTTTGGCCTTGGCAAGTATGGTTACCCTTCCTTTGGCCTTGTCTACTGCATCCACCATGAGTTCTGTATCCCACTTTGAATCTACTGAGTCACCCATCTGGGCTGCCTCTACCGGACCTTCAGCCCTGAAACTAACTTCTTGGTTTCTCCAATTTTAATGATAGCCAGGAGTGCTTCTTTCTTGCCCAGCAGTCCACATCATTTCTTCTTTTTAGAAGGAATCTACCAAAAGACTCACAAGAGCAAATGGAAATGGTTTTCTGTTTGGGCATCCTTGATGGGTTTAGACCCTTTCTCAGCCCGTCTTCCAGCGAAACTGTATCTTCTTTCTGAACTTTTTCTGCGAGGTTCCAGTTACTGTACTATAAAAGTCCAGATGGCCGCCATCTCCGATTTTCACATAGGTCGTAATGATTTGCCTTTCGCATCACTTAGGGTGAATAAAGCATTCCTTAAGGGAATGTTCTTATTGAGACTCTGTTCGAGATCCAGTTCCACTGTGGGATGTCACAGTATTGGTCCATTCATTGATTCAAAAATCCTTTCAACTTGCAGCATTAGCCGACTTAAAATTTTTCTTGGAGGACTCATTTTCTGATTTGCCATCACTTCAACAAGATGACTTTCTAAACTGCAAGCACTTTCAGGCAAGCCACCCTTTCTTCTTTTCCACAAGAATAGAGTTTCACTGAGAAATAATTCCCTCCTTCTTTCCAAAGGTGATATCAGAAGCAAACAAGTCAACATACTGATTTACCTGTATTCTTAAATAACTTTGCTACCACAGGCGAACACACCCTCAATACCTTAGATGTTAACAGACACCTCAGATTTTATTTACATTGTACAAAAGACTTTAGAAAATACAACCAGCTGTTTCTGTCCTTTTCCAAGACAAAACTAGGACAACTAGTATCAAGTCATACTTTCTAGATGGCGGGCAGATTGCATTTCCTTCATTTAAAAGACAATAGGATTGTCTTTTCTTTCAAAGCCTAAGGCTCACTCTACCCCAACAGTGACAACTTCGACAGCATTTGCAAAAAGCGTACCTATCAGTGACGTATGTGCAGCAGCAACTTGGTCAGCA